>NC_086317.1:466407933-466507933 GCF_036172605.1 Pelobates fuscus | reverse complement strand
CCAGCATCAGCAAACCGTGCACAAGGGAGTAGATCAGAGAGCACACAGCTCTCTCGCCATGTCTGACCGAGAGACATGCGCCCCCTGAGTGCCTGTAGGACCACAAACAGGAACGGAGTTCCTGCTCTAAAAAAAGTGCAGAAACGCCCTTCCCACGCGTTCCTGCAGGACTCGAGCCCTGACTAATTAATAATGTGAACAATGCTTGTTTTAAATAACTCCAAGTTTAACGTTCTGCTGTGGTAAAAGTGAATGGGATGTAGAACCATACTTACTTAAGTTTTAGTAGACTGAAGACAATTATGATCTTTGACTCTCTATAAAAAGAAATAAAGTTGGTAATTTTTAGTTCATGTAACGTTCCATTATGAACACAAACCTGGTTTGCATTACATCCTAATCTAGGTAATTTACGACAGACACCTGATTTCTGTATAGGCATTGGGGTTAATAGCCAATCTTTCTGGAATGATAAATTAGTCTAGAAAGATTTTGTGACACCAGTGATCCTGTATACAATGGAACTATGCATATACTTATTCTTATAGCTAAATGGTTTGAAAAATTGAGGCATCCAACATTAATCACAGACATGTCTTTTCTATGAATAGAGAACTAACACAATTCCCATATGTAGGCAATATGTATGTAGAGCAATATGTATGTACCGGAGTACATTGACTTTAAGGGACTAACAAGAGATAGGGCTACTGTTTGTCTTGTGAAGAACCTCAATCATTCTTAGAATGCTGTCATAGAAGTGGATATTTCATATAAGAAATACGTCTCCAGTTATTTGAATGATGATTGAGGTAGAAATAGAATTCGCACTCTGAAACCGATGACCTTGTATAAGAATACATTATTATCTAGATCTGGTCACAACCATAGAATGGGCAACCATACCACATTTTGTGTTCATTTTTTTGCCCAGTCTTGGGGATCTAAATGTGGCCTGGATGTCAGAGGGTAGCCCCATATTTCTAGTGATGAATATTAAATCTTCCCAATTCAAACCGAAATCTAGCCCTGTTTGTACCTTCTGCGCCTTACGGCTTTTAAAACCATGTTATTATTATTGCCATTTATATAGTGCCAACAGATTCCGTAGCGCTTTACAATATTATGAGAGGGGGATTTAACTATAAATAGGACAATTACAAAAAAATAAAAAATACATTTACGGGAACAATAGGTTGAAGAGGACCCTGCTCAATCGAGCTTAGGAGGTGGGGTGTAAAACACATTAGGACAGGAATTTGCAGTCAAATTTGCAGGGTGGGCTGCCCTTTAGGAGAGAGCAAGAGACAGGTACGTGAGGTAGAGGTTAGTCTTGGAGGCCATAAGCTTTCCTAAAGAGATGGGTTTTAAGGCACTTCTTAAAAGATGCAAGACTAGGGGAGAGTCTTATGGCAGTAGGCAGGATATTCCATAGGAAGGGAGCCACCCGCGTATTATGCTGTATTATGCATGTATTATGCTGTAATACATTTTATGATAAATTCTTTAAAACAACTTTTCATTGTTAAACGGAAAAGCAGTGATGGTACCATAACGAACTTATTGTAAGAAGCAGCAAAGGGACTGAATGAATATGATGTGCCTTTTGAACCAATGGGGACCCACTAAAATAACATGGGAACCCATGGGGACGTCGTGAATAGCTGTTTGCAGCAAGCAGAGCACATTCAGAGATGTGGGGTCATGGTTTCTAACCTCGAAACCAATAAAATAAGGAAGGAAAAAACATCTTAATGAGAAAAAACAAATATATATATATATTAAATGCAGTGCTACATCTTGTAGAACTTGGAATTATCTTTTGGTGCGTGTTAAACAAAAGAAGATAAAACATAGTGAAGTACAAATTGTCTCTTGAAATGCATTGGAAGTGTCAAGTAACAACTACTCAAAAGATCCATGAAATTCCCATTGGACTTTTTTTACTCCGTTCTGGTTTATGATAGTCTTGGCAATGAATATGCACTCAGCTGTTCCCAAGTTCTGTTTGTGTTTTGCAAGGTATTTTAACTGCAATTTAATGTTCCATTAGATAATGACTTCTCAGGACTTCGGAAGGAACATTCTATTTGACACCATGCTGTTGAAGTATAGATTTTGATATTGATGTGGCTGGTTAGTGCAGGGATTTTGTGAATGTAATACAGGGGTCTCTGCAGGGCCTAAAGGAACACTATAGAGTTATGAATACAAACATGTATGCATAGCGCTATAGTGCCCTTTTGGCCGTTAGGCACCTTGTTCCCACCTGCAGGGAGCAAAAGCGGTATTTTACTTACCTTTTCACTCTTTTCTATTTTACCTACCTTTTTCAGCGTAATTCTATGCGGTTAAACTCCGCCTCCTTGGCAGAGATCATCGCGCATGCACCCGCTGGTGTGATCTAAGGTCTGAGAACAGGTATGGCAGGCATGTTCAAGCTTGATTGACAGCCACAGGGTGTGTTCAATTATTTAATAATAAAAGTGCAGATTTCTCATGGAAGTGCCTTTTTAATAGGATACTTTTTAATAGTATACTCCTCACCAATAAATACTTTAGCAAGCTGCAGTGTTTTATAGGTGTGGAGCGATCCTTTAATTATGTATTTTCAATTCAACCAATAAACTTTTGATGAAGTATCCTATTTTTGTGTACCAGTATTTTGTGCATATTCAAATGAAAATTCAGCTTAGAGAATCACTCAGTGGCATTTACACAATTATTTGACATTTGGTTTATTGTAGGAAATTCTCAAAGCACAGTGATAAATCAGAGCACATAACAATTCCTGCATGTTTCATTAGAATTCATTTTGTTCTCACTTATTAACATCATATCTGGAAAAAAAAACCTTTCATAAAGAAAACAAAGTAAAACATATACAGCATATTTATGTTATTATTAGATGTTTTCAAAGGAACATTCCAAGCACCATAACTACAACAGACCATTGGCTAGTAGCGTCAGCTTAGACTCTACGGCTTGGCTTAGCTAAAAAAAAGAGAGCTTCTGGCTCCCACCGAGCAGCAGTGCAGGCAGCGAGTTGTACCCAGCGGACCCCAGGGAAAATGTCAAACCATTCTAAAATGCTTTAATGCCTTACAATGAGGAAATCCCAAGTCACTGCAGGCACCATAATCACTACAATTAGCTTCTGTAAACATCGAGATATTTTGAAACATTACACAAACCTACACAAGCAAAAAAATTTTGGAGAGACTTACATTATACCACAATAATACTTCCAGCTCATGTTTAACGTTTCCTCTCCTTCGCAGGGCAAAAAATAATCAACAAGTTATGGACAATATCATTACTATATAATACTTGTTAAAAACTGCAGTTGTAAATTATACAAGCTTCACTCTCACACTGGCCAACATTCCAATATTTAGAACAATAGTCCTGACTGTGGATACTGGTTCTTCTGTTACTTGCCAAAGTGGAACACCAGAGAGAAGGACAGCACTAGCTCATGGTTAAACACAATCACTCGTCATTATGGCCTCGATTTAATATTGTTGAATAAGATTTTCAAATGAATTGATATAATTGCATAAACTCAAAATTATTTTTTGAAAATATTAAAATATCAAAAACTTATCGGATAGAAAATAAAGGATATAAAATATATCAATATATTAAATACATTGAAATATTACAAAATGTAAGTATTTAAAAAAAAAAAAAATTAAATCATTTTAAAAGTGTATCCAAAAATATTATAAAAGTTTTTTGCTGCATTTTTAAATCAAGGCCTGTATGGGAATTCCACTAAATGCTGGCCCATATTTATGTGCATGACTTGGCTCTTTTTTTTATCCAAGATTGTCTCACCTGCATACCCTCATGTTGACATCACCCCAGTACATTCCCCTCCTGTCTATGTCCAGGGCCGGCCTTAGGCATTTAGACGCCCTGTGCGAAAAATCTTCACAGCGCCCCCCCCCCCCTGTCATCCATGTATGCTCTAATGTTTGTGTTGTCTGTGTATGTGATAGTAGGTGTGATGACTGTGTGTGATATGTATGCTATGTGTGATATTTGTAATGGGTGTATTAACAGTCTGTGATATGCGTGTATTGGTTGTATGTGACACACACACACACACAGAGTCAGACGGCCATACACACACACACAGGAAGACATCCACACACACACACAGGCAGACAGTCATACACACACACACACACACACAGACACACAAAGGCAGACAGTCTCACACACACACACAGGCAGACAGTCAGTCATACACACAGACACAGACAGTAATACACACAGACACACACAGAGGCAGACAGTAATACACACAGACACACACAGTCATACACACAGACACACACACACAGAGGCAGACAGTCATGCACACACACACACACACACACACGCAGACAGTCATACACACAGACACACACAGGCAGACAGTCATACACACAGAGGCAGACAGTCATACACACAGAGGCAGACAGTCATACACACAGACACACACAGAGGCAGAGAGTAATACACACAGTGGCAGACAGTCATATATACACACACACACAGGCAGACAGCCTCACACACACACACACAGACACACACAGGCAGACAGTCAGTCATACACACAGACACAGACAGTAATACACACAGAGGCAGACAGTAATACACACAGACACATACAGTCATACACACAGACACACACAGAGGCAGACAGTCATACACACACACACACACACACACACAGAGGCAGTAATACACACACAGAGGCAGACAGTCATACACACAGACACACAGAGGCAGTAATACACACAGGCAGACATTCATACACACAGACACACAGAGGCAGACAGTCATACACACACACACAGACAGTAATACACACACACAGGCAGACAGTCATACACACACACACACACAGACAGTAATACACACAGACACACAGAGGCAGACAGTCATACACACAAACAGTAATACACACAGGCAGAGAGTCACACTCACCTGACAATCCCACAGTTACCTGTGGAGTTCATTGTGGAGGCAGTGCAGCTCCTGGTGACTGTTTGGTGGGGAAGCAGGGACTCCTTCCTGCTTCCCCTGCAGCAGTTTTCCGGCGCTTTTAGCTCCGCCCCCGCCGCACGGTAAGCTCCGCCCCCGCTGCAAATTTTAATTTTTTTTTTTTTTAAACCCCGGCCGGCTGTGCAGCCGCACGGCGCCCCCTGCTCCATGGCGCCCTGTGCGGCCGCACAGCTCGCACACCCCTAAGGCCAGCCCTGTCTATGTCTCATACAAAGTCCTTAATTTAATAATTTTGGATATGGTTTTCAAATTTTTTTATATTTTTGGATAAACTTCTAAAATATTTTTTTCAATATATTAAAATATATATAAAAAAAAAATAATAAAATTTATCAATATGTAAAAACAAATTCAAAATATAACAATATTTTCCATAATAGTAAAGTGCTACGGAACTTGTTGGCGCTTTATAAATAATAATAATAGTAATAATATAAAATAATTTTAAAAGTTTATGCAAAAATATTAACCCCTGGCATGTCATGATTCCCTTTTATTCCAGAAGTTTGGTCCTTAAGGGGTTAAACCATTTGAAAAGCTTGTAAAAAAAAAAAAAGGTGAAATTGAGGCCAAAGTTGGCAAGAATAGAATTCTATGGTAGAGGGAAATAAAGTCACATCTGCTAGCCACAGCCTGTAGTAAAATATATAAAGCCGGAAACCAGCTAAATTCTGCGTGTTTATATTTGTTCTATTTGTTTTATCTGTTATATTTTCAACATGAAACGCATCTACAGGTATCCCCTTAAGGACACAACTTGAGAAATAAAAGGGAATCATGACAGAATATTTCCGTCATGTGTCCTTAACCCCTTTACGACCAAACTTCTGGAATAAAAGGGAATCATGACATGTCACGCATGTCATGTGTCCTTAAGGGATTTTAATGGGGCATATAACTGCAAAAAAACTGCTTCTACACATCAACTAAAATATATTGAATATAAATATATATACACCTTAACACTAATTAAACTGATTGCAATGACAGAAAAGAAGTCAGAATTTTTACTGTGTATTTTCTTTACAGTATTGCGAGTGCATTACTAAGAACATGCTCAAATATATTCCATTCTGGACAAAATCATCACTTATCCCATTCCTACAGTTGGATTTCGAGAATGGTAAAGGAATGAATAGGTCATTTCTCAGCTGACTCATTCTTTATTTGGATATACACAGAGAACACATACTAGTTTTATATACATATAAAATGATACCGCAAGTTCTCATAAAAGCCCTCTCTATATTTTTATTACTTTTGCTATGTATGTGGAGTAAGTACATTAATGTGTCACGTTTGTAAGACCCACTCTCAGATGAGTTCCAGAGCAAGTCAAAATGCTTTGTATGGCTGCTGAATAACCTCCGATATCTCATAAAGCAGCAGGTGGTGGGCAGGACAAAGGAGTGAGTACCAGTAATTCGACCCTGATCATTCGTTCTACCAAAAACAAGCAGAAATACAAAGAAATAGGAGGAGCGTGTTAACCCAAGTAATAAGCATGTCAGTCTATCATAAATGCAACTCACGCTAGCCAGCCCGATTAAGGGCTAACCATGCACAGAGAGTTGTACAGTGCTCCTTGCATAGTCCTAGGACCCTTAAAATAAGGCAAGTGTCATTTTAATGATGAGTTTGAACTTCATGATAGTTCAATGGTAGACAGCAGGACAAGAACCTGAAATCAGTGTCACTCTGTATGCAGGACAGTTTGGAGAGCTATTGCAGCTGGTCCCTTAAAATTCCTACATAGCTGAAGAGTTTATGAAATGGTTATCCCCAGGGATCCTCCAAAGTACAGGGGATCAGACAAACAACTTTTCCCCCAAAAAGGAAATGGAGTTCCCAGAGACAACAAACAGTATTGTGTACGGTAGTACTATGTACATCGCATGTCTATATGTAATGCTTGTCTTACCAACTATCAGAGATAATGACACAGAATAGACCATCATCTTTGATGCTGTGGCTTCACTGCAGTGATATGGATTTATGCTGATCTGGGTAGACTGGGACATCTTAAAGGTCAACTGACAAACTATTTTTAATATACTTCACAGAGTTTTGAAACAAAATATATATTTTTTAAATTAGAAAAACGCATCCCTTCTTTTAGTATATGATAGGATACTTTACCCATGTGCATGCACCTTTGGTTGGTCTTCCCTACGTCACCCCTGCACTGGGGCATAGCTAGGGTTAAAGCACACCTCATGCTTGAGCTCAATAGTTTGTTGAACCTTTCTTAAAGCCCCGTCCCTGTCCCTCCTAAACACAACTCTCCTCCACCCCACCCCTTAATAGGACTCTTGACTTTCACAGTTAAACATACAAACACATAGACACTGACAAACACACACATAAGCACAAGCACGCACAGACACACACAGAGACAGGCACTGCCATACACACAACTGCAGACACTCATACAAAGGTACAGTTTGGCAAACCGGTTAACATGGACACACACAGATACAGGAAGGCATAGACAGGCACAGATAGATACACACACGAATAGGCATACAGAGGCAGGCACAGAAAGGTGATATAAAAATAATAGATCTAAAAAATCCATATATATATAATTTAATTAAACCAGAGGGTCTGAAGTATTTGCTATGGCGAAGATTAGCTATTATCAGTACAGTGTTAGCTTTGCTATACTGGGTGGAATTAGTATTAAGTTAGAGAACCCTTGCTGAGAACTGCCACACACCCATAATCCCTCACATACCTCCACATACCTCCCAAAGGAAGAGGATCTCACATAGTGTTGAACTCTCCCTGATTGCCCAGGACCTGGGACAGGAACAGGGCAAGCAGGCAGCTTCCTGGGAGGGAAAAGAATAAGGCTAAGTAGACCGCATTTCTACCACACTTTTGCTGCCATGTTCCATTACCATGGTAACAGATGACTTCTTATGACTTGCAGTATAAATTATTCAGAGCTAGAGCACCCCAGCCCCCTTTTAGCAATGCCCCTGCCCTGCACATAATCATGGAAGACCATGGAGTGTCAACACTCTCTGACCCAAGGTGCATGTACAGCATATGGCAGAAGGATCCTGTATTATACTGAAGGTAGAGATGAAAAAAAATTACATATGCTTCATTATTAAAAAAAAAAGTATCTTTCTTTTCAATACTTGAAAAGTTTATTATATTAAAAAACCTGTTTTGAGGTGACAGTTGTCCTTTTACTAACATTACATACAGCGCATCCACTCAGTAATAATTTTACATACAGGGTAACCAACAACATCGAGACAGTGAATACTCCTACTTTACATATTGTGTCAGATAGCATGTGATATATTGTTCTCTTTCTGTTTTTACATGATTAAAAAAAAAAAAAAACTGACACGCACAGACAACATCAACATTGGAACGTATTTATGGTAGGAAGTCATACTCATTATATTTATCAATGTGTCAGTCATTGTCACCAGATATTGATATATATTTTTAATAATCTATCGTGTGTACTAGAAACCTGTTTTGTTGGCCAAATGTTCATAAATAAAATATAAATCTGACACAACTCATTCTTCTTTACGTGTCCAATTAACTAAATACAGTATATAAAATACTAATAAAATTTAGATTTTATAAATATATTTTGCCAAAATAGGTTCACAGCCTCTTCCAGATATAGTCCATCTGCGACTCACATTTAAATTCAATCCCATTTTCAATGTTATTCTTCAAAGCTGATCTGTTACTGTTACCTTAGGACACAATCGGAAACTTCATATGAGGTAGAAGAGCAGGTAAAATCAGCTGTAATGAGGAATTATTCATTATTTATAAATGAATCAACCCGTGTAAAGTGGCAGAGTGTAAATATGCATTAGAAATCTCTAGCCTCGGAATGTTGAAGCAATTGATGGTATTTTAGTAAAAAGATCAGTTTTCCAGTTTACAGTTCAAAGCATTAAGTCTAATAAATAATACGCTTGTAGCAATTTACGGTGTACAACTCGTGAGAATATAATAAATGCCACTTCACAAGAAAGGTCATGTCAGACTAATAGTATTACCTTATTCTGGACACTGTGAATTTAGATCAAGGAAAGACTCGGACTTGCAATAAGCATATATGCTTCTCATGCTTCTTTCTATGGTTCCGTTATTTCTTATTGAGCTGAAAGGTTGATTTCTATCAAAGCTTTCATAAACTGTAACATTAATCATCCCGCTATTTCCATTTATATTGATATTACAAACATTCGCCTCTCCTATTCAAATATTGATTAAATTTACAAAGACAGTTTCGTTGGACATTTGTTACAAGATTAGATAAACGTAGTTAAATATACTGTTTGTTAAATGGTTTTCAACGGAGGCAGTTGCAAAAATGTTTTAGAGGACATAATAAATGACATGTTCAAGAAGAAGACATTGCTCATGACAGGGTGTACCAAAAGCTAGATCCCTGGAAGTTCAAAAAATAAAAAAATCTCAGTTTGTCCTGTTCCATCCAATTAATACCGTAACCAGAGCAGAAATAAACTACTCTTCGAAATTTCCCTTGCGGCCAGTAAAGTATTAACTCAGTGCATGTGGAATATTTCCACTTTTTATAGTAAAGATAAAAGGCTAAATGTCGATGGTCAAATTATCTGCCCTTGTCCACCATATCCTATCTGCATTCCACCAAACATGGAGTTTCATCATCAGCTCCATAAAACATTCTGTTTAATGTTATGGGCTCTACAATGGATACAACAGGCCAGTGAGGGAGATCTTTAATCTACCCAATGGTCTCTAAAGTTACCAGTACTGGGAGGAAGTGAGAGCACGGGTGCTGAACAATGCACTACAAGGGACAGGAGTGATGTCCCTCTCCCAGCCCCAAGATTTACATATGTATTAACAGCCATCTATCATTAAAAACAAAATATTGCAAAAAGTGCATGATGGAGGGGAAATACAAAAAAAATGCTATTGAGATATTGAAATCAGAAGTGATTTCCATGTTACCTTAAATGTATGGATACTTAAGACATGTCTGTTTCCCAAATACTTAGCAAGACCTATTCCAAAATAGTTTTCACTCATCTTAATAGCTAATGCTAAGAAAGACATATTACCAAGTATCAAAACAATTTGGACCTCACTGACACCTGGAAAATAAGTGACCCCGTTATATAGCCATAACAGTTTAAAGTTTAAAAGTGGTAGCCATGTAGAAAAAGGAAAACTAAACAGCTAGGTTTAAGAACCTGTGTTCTTATCATTCACTGTCCCTGTCCCTAGTTGCTTTAACCCTCCCTCCAAGTTTGCCATATGAATTAGAGGAAGTTGAAATTTTACTTACATTTTTCCAACATCGAGACTCCCTGAGCACTGCTTACAGCTCCACCTCCCACAACATCTTAAGGGAGGCATGGGGTTTTACTTGCTCAGTCCACGGAAGCACCTCACGTGGCTGTCAGGAAGGCTGTCACATACATTTTCAGTTCTTCCCCTTACTGTCACAGACAAGGAGACATGTTATCAGAGGATGCAGAGCAGTAAGTATTATTGATATAATCTATGTAATCATTAACGCTACTTTAACCCCTTAAGGACCAAACTTCTGGAATAAAAGGCAATCATGACATGTCACACATGCCATGTGTCTTTAAGGGGTTAAAGGACCACTCTAGTGCCAGGAAAACATACTTGTTTTCCTGGCACTAGAGTGCCCTGAGGGTGCCCCCATCCTCACGGTCCCCCTCCCGCCCGGCTCTGGAAAGGGGAAAAGGGGTAAAACATACCTTTTTCCAGCGCTGGGCGGGGAGATCTCTGCCTCCGATCCTCCTCCGTTCCGCCCCGTTGGCTGAATGCGCACGCGCGGCAAGTGCTGCGCGCGCATTCAGCCGGTCGAATAGGAAAGCATTTACAATGCTTTCCTATGGACGCTTGTGTGCTCTCACTGTGATTTTCACAGTGAGAATCACGCAAGCGCCTCTAGCGGCTGTCAGTGAGACAGCCACTAGAGGATTTGGGGGAAGGCTTAACCCATTAATAAACATAGCAGTTTCTCTGAAACTGCTATGTTTATAAAAAAAATGGGTTAACCCTAGCTGGACCTGGCACCCAGACCACTTCATTAAGCTAAAGTGGTCTGGGTGCCTAGAGTGGTCCTTTCAGGGGTTAAACATTATGCTATATGAATTTAGTTTTATTTTGGCTGAGTGGTCTTGAATTTAGAGTCTACATTCTTCATATCAGCCCATTAACTTTGCTGGGGCAATCTAAGCAGCAAAACTACTTTATCTCTGGTTTCAGCTTTGGTTTTGGTGCATAGACCCCGTTCCTGCATTCTGGAAAAGTCTATATTTGAACATAAACACCCCTGACAGGAGCGGACTGACAGTTACCAAAGGCACTTCCTTATGAAAACCTTTGAAAGGAAAGGCTCTTCAGTTTTTGCATTACCACGCTCAGCATGATGATGCTAAACTCTCTGAATGCTCCTATCTAGAGAAGCATTGTATCCAATTTGGCAACACATGGCTATCTCTTAGTATACACCATGGGCCCCCAATGTTTTCTATAAATGGATGCCAGATGAAGTCTGTTGCAATGGTGAATTGCAGGTCAGTTGAAGTACATTTTGCCTTTTTAGAATGATAATTTTTCTCATAAACTTAACATTTTGTCAGACAATCTAAAGATTAAGAGTTTGCAACACTAAAACACCTTATCAATCGGATTTGCCAAGATATACACATTGTCGGAGCACCTAAGGTCACGGTGGTAGTAGCAGACACAAAAGGTTTTTTTTTTGTTTGTGTCTGCTACTACCAACGTGACCTTAGGTGCTCCGACAATGTGTATACTTTTCAATTGTGTCTTTTGTTAAAATATGTTCTGTATTGAATAACATGATTGTTTCCAAATAACTATTTCCACACATGCATATCATACACAACAAAGTTTGCTAATTAAAATGTGTTTATTTTCACGCAAATATATTACCAAGTTTGGTAATTAAAAATCTAGATTTGGAGTGGAATATTAGCTGAACAAGAAGATATTTTTTAACTTTTTTTTTTTTTTTCTAATCCAAATTCCTACAGTTAATTAACTACCTGTTTACATAGTAACTGAAGTGGATTTTCATCATTTTATCTTCACAAAAGCAAATTTTCATAAAGAGTTATAGCATTTTGACAATAGAAAGAACCATAATTAAATGCCTTTGTTCTCATTGTTAAACCATCTCACATGAATAGGAATAAATAGCGTAAATTGTCAAAAATGTCATTATTTTGCTAAAAGGAAGGAAATTGATGAGAACGTTATTAAATGAAACCTATTTCCTTGTGCATACTTTGCCAAGATTCAATGTAAAATTCAATTGCTTCTCTATCAAGAACATGAATTCAGTTATGAACACACACAGACAAATAAGTGAAATTGTTTTGCAAAGTGGTTTTTAATAAGTGTTATAAATAATTCAATAATTTTTTTGCAAATTGTTGAAAAGTTATACTGACGTTTCTGTGCCAACATTGGAACTCCTTTGTGTGGATTGATTAAATTGAAATTGTGATGGAAATCTAAGTCTGGCATAATTATAATTTTAAATTGTGTGGTTGTGTCCCGATGTCAGCTCTTTTTATGTGCATACTTGTAAAATCTTTAAAATAATGTATGTAGGTTTGCTGGAGAAGCAAAGTATGTTTTATTATCATATTGTTGCTGTTACTCCTGGATTCTAATGCAGCATATTGATACAGTATATGTTTTTTTCTATTTTTAAGATAGAAACAAATGTATTTAAAATGGAAGAAATCAGTAAGCTCATTAAAAAATTTTTAGTTTTAAAAATTCTTTATTTTAAACTGTTTGGTTATGTCCCGATGTCAGCTCTTTTTATGTGCATGCTTGGCTGCGATGATCATGGGCCGAGGCCGGCAGGGGAGATCACGGGATCACCCCTGTCGGCCCATACTGAGCCGGCACTATCCGAGCGTCGACTCTGCTGTGTGCCTTCATGAGCCGGTGGGGAGATCAAAGATCTCCCTAACCGGCTCACAGGCACAGACATGGGAGGGAGGGAAAGGAGGACCTGGGGAGCTCTTACCTGCAGCTCTGCTGGGTTCCTCTTGCAAGGTCGGAGCATTGCAGCGGTTACCCTGCAGGCTATTGTTCACTCACCACTAGAACCACCGGGACGGCAGCACGGTCCCCCCTCCCAGGCTAAAGGTAAGAAGGGAGGGGACATGTCTTTAATAAAAAAAATACATATTTAATATATTTAAATCTGTCCCCCCACACACACAATTCCTCCAAACATATTCACACACAGCACCCTCACACACACACACACACACACAGCACCCTCACCCACACACATAGTACCCTCACACACACAGAACATTCACACACACACAGCACATTCACACACACAAACAGCACACTCACACACACACAGCACACTCACACATGCACACAGCACACTCACACAGCACCCTCAGACACACAGCACTCTCACACACAGCACCCTCACACACACACACACACACACACACAGCACCCTCACACACACACATACAGCACCCTCACCCACACACATAGTACCCTCACACACACACACACACACACACAGCACATTCACACACACACAGCACACTTACACACAAACACACACACCACAATCACACACACAGCACCGTCAGACACACAGCACACACACACAACACACTTACACACATCACACACACAGCACCCTTCTTACATATACTGCACCCCTCACACACACACACATGCTGCACCCTTCACACATACACATAGCACACTCACACACAACACCCTCACACACACAGCACCCCTCTTACACACTTATTGCAGCCCTCTTACACACACACGTTCAGGCCCCAGAGCGTTTGTCCCTGTAGACAAATGTTGCGGTCCAGTTGCCAATAGCTGGTGTCTCGCAGATGTCTGGAATTCCACTACTCTACTCTTTTGGACAAACCTGGAATGTATTCTGCTTGTACTGGTATATTATAATCCAGAGAGTATTTCCAAAACTCCTTTGCCAGGTCCGTCAGTATCTTGGATCTCGTGCCGCCCACATGGTTGATGTAGCGAACTGCAGATATATTGTCCATTCGTAGTATGATAGAACAGTTTGCTGTGACCCTGAGGAGTCTCTTTAGGGCAAACAACTCTTCCATGAGTTACAGGTCATTGATGTGAAGCTCTTTCTCTGTTTGGGACCATTTTCCTCATGTAGAGATAGGACCACAATGCGCAACCCAACCGAGTGTACTCGCATCGGATTCTATGATGAAATCCGGGGCGGTCGCAAAATCGCTCTGCCGTTCCACACTTTTCCTGTGGTGAAGCCACCAGGCGAGTTCCTCCTTGGCTGTGTAATTGAGTGGAATAGAGTTGGAGTAAGAGCAACACAAGTTTAGGTGTGTGGCTTTTAGCCTTTGAAGGGCCCTGCAATGGAGAGGTCCTGGGAAAATCATCTGGATGAAGGCTGAGAGGAGACTGATCATCCTGGCAAGTTGTCGCAAGGTTAAAGCCAATGTCCCGCGGATATTTTTCTTGATGAGTTTGACCTTTGTGGGCGGTAGGCTGAGTGTCCCGTGTACTGCATCGATGTTGATTCCCAAGAACTCCATGGACTGTGAAGGATTGAGCACTGACTTTTCCCAATTGATCAGGAATCCTAAATTTTGCAGGAGGGACAACGCCCAAGAGGGAACAACGCCCAGTGGGCATTGTGGACAGGGCCGGCGCAAGGATTTTTGCCACCCTAGGCAGAAAAATAATTGCCGCCCCCCATATGTCCTGCCCACCATGTGACATCACAATGCCCCGCCCATATACTCTGCCATATGGGCCAACGTCAGTCTGCACAAAGTGTCTTTTATCTGAAAAGACAGTGTGTTTACATTAAAAAGCCTACAGGCACAGGCTATATACACCAGAACCACTATATTAAGCTGTAGTGCTTCTGGTGACTATAGTATCCATTTAATGTGAGGTAAATTAGAGAATAGTGCCACTAATAATATATTGGATTGCCTACTTACCACCAGATGAGGACAAGAGGCTGATGAATGGCTCAGTCTGGCTCCACAGGTCTGGTGTAGAACAGGAAGCAGCGCCATTTTTTGGGGCCCCTTACACAGCTCAAGGTCTGGGCCCCCAGGGCTTGACCGTGAGTATGCCTACAATACCCACACATTAATCCACCTACATGGCCCACACATGAGTTCTCTCCGGGCGGCGCAAAACGCGGGACAGGAACCTCTGTTTCCTGTACCTGGCCGCCGGTGGACTGAAGGGAAGCGCTCACTGAGTGAGCACTTCCTGTCAGTCCGCCAGCGGCCGGGTACAGAAAACAGAGGTTCCTCTCCCACGTTCTGCCCCACCCGGCCATGCTACATTGAGAGTCCGGCAGGAGGGAGCGCTCTGCGTTTCCCTCCTGCCGGTCACTCAAATCCGGCTGCCCTCCATACAGCAGTGCTGTGCCGCATGAGGCTTGCTAAAGCGCTCAGGTGGCACAGCATGAGGAGCCGCACCGGTGATTCCGGGTGCAGGGATCCGGCGACCCCTGCTCAGTTGCGCCCTAGGCGGCTGCCGATGTCGCCTTACAGGTAGCGCTGGCCCTGATTGTGGGCCATGATCAGCATATTGTCTATGCAGCAGCACACCTCTGCTGCATAGAAGGGCAATCACTGGTTTCAGCAGCTTGGTGAAGCACCATGGAGCCTAAGACAGACCGAAGTACCAAAAAGAGGTTGCTCAAAAACCCGGGAGTGGAAATTGGAACCTCATAGATCACGTCCTTTCCCTTTAGTGTGTGAATTTCCTCCAATACTAGGTTCCTGTCTTGTGGGAAAAAACAATCCAGTGCGGCACAGAGGTTTGGACTGGGTGCTGCACAAACTCGATGTGATAACCTAGAATGGTGTTTATGACACACACATATGAGTTTAGTCTGTGCCAAGCATCGAAAAATGGATGGTTTTGCCATAAGACTGTCGGCCATAGGACGTACCCCTGGTCCGTTAGGACTGCTACAATCTGCCTCTGACAAGGAAGAAAGGTGAAGGAGATTGGATCTCTGTATTCTGGAATCTAGGCATGGCAGAGCCTCAGTAACCCTGTGTCACAATTGTCATCATGCCTTCCGCAATATTTGTGTTCTTGGACCTGACTGGGTTTGAACCTGAGTCTCCTACTTCCAAGTCAGTAGCCTTACCTTGGGCTCCACACTTCTTTGGTTATTTTCTGATTGTTCCTGGTATCCTGTTGTCTGTGTCTCCCCGCCTGGACCCTGCACACCTGTTCCTGAGAAATGGCTGATGTTTCCCTATTTAAACCCTGCCTGGTTGGTGTATCGTGGTCAGATCGTTTTGTTCCTGTTTGGTGTTTTTGCTGTTAATCTGACTCCTGGTTCTTGATCCTCTGCTCTTCCTTCGTTTATGCCTGATTGCCGCCTGTCCTGACTATTGATTCCGTCCCTGACTACGCCTTTGGATATTTCTGCCTTGAGTCCCCTTGGCTGGTGTAAAATTGCAAAGGGTATTTTAAACTCTGCGTGTTGAATCCCACTCAAGGTAAGATCATTACACCCTGGTAGGAATCCCAAGAGGAACGGCTGGCCCCACCAAAACCTTGTGGGAGAACACTCTCTCCTTATGTTTGATTGTGCCTTGTCCAGTGCCGTAAAGGTACTGAGATAGTTGCCCAGTTCCTTATCAAAATTGTCCCCGAATAGGAGACCTTTTGCCTGTGGTCCAGGCTCAGATATTGCCAGATTGACAAGCTTAGACTCAATTTGGAAGGATTTGCACCTCTCAGTGGCCAACACGGCTGCTTTGACCATATCGAAGGTTACATCTAGCACTTTGTCTTGGCAGTGACATAGAATATATTCAAGCCCTTTTTTGAGCTGAAGGTGCCGTCCTTTCTCCCCAAAATATTGAAAGGGGAGACAGTCGGTCCCCCCCTCCACCAGCAGAGAGAGTGTCAGGGAGAGGAACCTGCTCCCCCCTCTCCCCAGTGGCTGAAAGTGTTCCAGGGAGAGGAGTTGGTGACCACCTCTCCCCAGCGGCAGCTTAGTTCAAAAAGGGGAGACCCTATTCTCCCAGATGGGGCAGATGAGGCAGTCAGTCTCGCCCCACAGCAGCAGGACAATATATTGAAAGGGGAGACAGCCTGTCCCCTCCTCCACCAGCAGAGAGAGAGTCAGGGAGAGGAGCTTGTCACCCCCTCTCCCCAGCGACATAAAGTGGGTAAGGGAGAGGAACGTGTTACCCCCTCTCCCCAGCGGCAGCCTAGCCCACCAAGGGGAGATGATAAGTGTTCATCCAAAGGGGAGACAGGCTTGCCCTCCAGCAGCAGTACCGGGTCCAGAGTGGCTACTCCCGTGGTAGCGCTGGCAGCAGGGCAGAGTATCGCTGGTCTCTGCCCACTTAGCAACCCACCGATCCGGAGCGCTAGTACCCCCCAGAGCCGAGGTGGAGCTCCTGGACATGGACAAGCTACCAACTACCCCAGGTGTAGTAACCAATTCTGGTGGGTGGGTTATACTGCGGATTCTGCTTTGTGGGTGGGTTGCTGGACTAACCAGGGCACTGACCGACAGGAGGTCAGATACCCTGTTAGTCTGGTGGGTAAAGGGGAGAAATGTGGCAGAACCAGCCCCACCACTTGTGCCTGGAGAGGACTGCTTGCCAGCCTCTTGCCCTGCGACTATGGCCCTGGGATGTATTGCCCTTCTAGGAACTGATTTGGGCATGTTGTATTGTATTATGCTGCTACTGGCCCTTTAAGAACCATCTGGGGGCATACTGTGGAGTTCCTGGGTGGCCACCGTTTCATGTATCAGAGGCACATGGTGAGAACAATGGATGAAGCACATGGTGAGAACAATGGATGGCGGCCATTTTAACTCACAGACACTGTTGTGACTTTTCTACATGGTGCCATCTCGCCGGTGTTTGGTGCACGGGGACATCGTGCAGTGGTTTTGAACTGTGCAGCAGGGGACACATTATGCGGTGGTTATTTTTCGTGTGGCCTGTATGTGTTCTGCGGAGTCTGCATTGGGCTGTGTCTTCCAAACTGCTGAACGGATCTGGGTGAATTTTGGATGTGTGGTTCGCCCAGATCCCCCCCTTCTGAGGATGTACTTTATCTGGGGTTGTTGCATGTTTTGGGGTCCCTGTGATGTGTTTTGTAAGGCTGTATTTCTCTGTCTGTGATGATTATATTGCCCATTGTGTTCAGTGGTCGTGTCACAGGCAGAGGGGAGGATTTTGTGTGGGAGTGTCTGTGTGTATTGTGCGGATTGATTGGTTGTTCTGTAGAGCCCTGTGGGCAGTACTATGTTTGTGGATTGGGAATGGGGGAGGCTGTATGTGCCAGTGCAGTCAGTTCTGTTTGACCTCAAAACGAAGTGTTGTCTCATTATTGGGGGAATTGGATTGTATGCTGATTGCCAGGAGTGTAAGCTGATTGTATGCCTATTCAGCTGTTTACAGCATTCATATGCTTGAGAGCATTCATATGCTTCTCCGGTTTGGCGGTTGTGGTGTCTGCTGCAGTGCTTGGAGTCCTCAGGAAGCACTAGGAGCATCCTTTAACAGAAGTACCCAGTCGGGGTGCCAGGTGATCCGTTATATGGCCCTATCTACGGGGTTTCTTAATCCTAGCCGCAATGTATTGGGCCACATGGTCAGTGGGGTACCATTCAGCCGACCTTGGGTTTTGCAGGGCATCGGAGTCAAACAGGAGTTCCCCTTGTGGATCGAGGATGGCAGAGTCATCCGCAACCTCCTTGGCACTAATTACTGGCTTTGCAGACAAGCTGCGGTTAGGAGATGAGTTCTCCAAGTCAATAGAGCCGATCACATTGGACTTGTCCGAAAACTCCTCAGAAACAAAACAAGAGTCGGAAGAATCAGACAGGGCTTTAGCCCTCTTTCATGTATGCAACACTTTTGCCTGGCAAGTGACTCTTTTACGTGGGGGCACCACGTCCTCCATGGTAACAGCGCAACCTGTACAACTGTACAATTTTGGAGGTATTTTTGCCCACATAGTGGGTCTTTTTTGTAGACTTACGGCCGCTAGGGACCACCGGCTTATCGTCGGAGGTATTAGGGAGTGTCAAGCTAGGAGTGTGGCTAGATGCCATGATAGCGGTCATAATAGAGTGGGACAAATTGTTCGACATAGCTCTCATGGCAGTGTAAATGGCCTAGGTGACCTATTTGGTCATGGTAGCGTCCAGGAGCATGTGGAACTCCTCCAAGTTAATCTGTTCCTGACGCTTCGTCCTCCCCAGACTGGGTGAGGGGTTTAGTAGGTATACGGGGCAGGCGTTGCCCACTGGCACTAGAAGAGCAGTATTAGAAGTATTAACCTTCATATTAGAAGGGGTCTGCTTGATGTTAAGTACAGGGAAAAATTATAATAACTTTCCACAATAATGACAACTGTCAACAGATCCTGTCTCAGAATAGCAGGGCAGGGGCTGAGATTATGGGAGCTGTTACAGGCAGAGGTGAAAAAAGGGTGCAGAGCACATGCACAATGCACAATAAACAACAGTGGGCTAGCTTACAGAGGAATAGTCTCTGGGAAGCACTGGTAAGCAGCCCAAGCGCCCAGAGAGCCAATCAGCTCGTGCCTGCCCACAAACAAGCAGTGCAAGTAGCCAAAAAAGCGTTGCAAACTTTTTCCACACACAAGAACTGCGCAGCTGCAAACTGCGCATGACCGAGCGGCTGTAATTGCGATATAGGCCGCAACCCGTGGGCCGTCGAAGAGACGTGCCCTGATGTAGGAGGAAGACCTCAGAACCGAACTGCGGGAAGAGGCAGGAACAGGTTTGAAACAACCCGAAAGGATGGTAGGGTCAAGGGCAGCTGAGGGGGAGGGAGGCAGGAAACCCTGTGGGGAAGCTAAAAAATGAAGGAGGGGGACAAACAGAGGGCCCTGTTCAAAACACAAAATGGTGACAGTACTTATACATATATAAATAAATTAACAAAAAACAAACTCTAATATGACATTAATAACAATAACTTAGTCCAAAACACAGACAAAGACAGAGCAAAACATATGAGGTAGCTGAGGAAGCAGCAAAGAAAGAGGAATGGCTTAGGGCCACATGGGAGTATATGGAATGTGGATTGCTCTCATTGGCTAAGAAGTTATATGGTTAACCCTCTGGGGGTATTTGTTTTGTTTTTTTCTATGAATATCTTAATATCCTTTCTTTGCTGCTGAGGAATAAAGAAAGAGATAAAGCATAATATGAGTCTCTGTGTGCGTTAATAGAATGTATAATTGTGTCATTTATAGTTAAATGTCCCCCATTGTTATTGTAAAGGGCTGCAGAATAAGCTGGTGTTATTTAAATGCCAATAATAATAATAATAATGCACATACATTTTCCTTTCTTTTTTATTTTATATTCTTTTTCGTTGATTGAGAATGACAGTGTTGGTTACAGAAGTACACTTAAAGGTATTTCACAAAATGTACTAAGTTCTTTGTATCCTCCTGCAGTGTGTGACAGGCAAAATTTCTTTAATGTGGTTCCTACTTAAACTATTCTTTTTTTTTTAAATATATCCAATTTAAATTGGCATTTAAATGTGATCTGTTACTATGACTTCCAGTTTCTGCTCTGTTTCAGTGCAGCATGTTAGTTTCCTTTCAGCCAAATTTGTTCTCATTTTTATATTGATTCTGTGAAAAAAAGTCAATTGCTAAACCCTGTGTATATTTAAAAAAATTTATTTTAATATATTTTCTTAAAACATTTTTTATTTACCTAAGTACGTTAAAGGGGATTTGCTGCCGGAAGAAAAAAAAATCACTAACAGTATAGTCAATGCATACAGATAATGCATAAATAATAAAAATAAACAACAGGGACAAACATCAGCAGATATCCCATTACAGATAACAAAGATGCTCCACCAATCGGAAGCTTTTTATTTAATCATTTCCTTTTTTTGGTTTTGCATGTTCAGAGATAATCCATATGGTGATGGATTTCACAATTTTGCTAAATTTTTCAATCTGATATTATTGGAATTCTTTGTAGCCTTGGCTTGAGAAAAGATCATAGACAGCTGAAACATCACCCTATCAGATATAACCTATAAAAAAAGGATTGTGTCTGGCTATCTGTACATATTTCTCATCTTATATTATAAATCCATGCAAAGAAGGGATTTATAGGATCTGCTGTACAGCTTTCTGATGCAGGTTCATTCATCAGAACTGAGTGAAACTCCTTGTAACAGTGCCCAATCGGCACCACGATGTGACCACATTTGATTGGTGAGGTCACACTGTTTGAAATGAACAGTATACACCCTGTATCTGGTGGTTCTCTGCCCGAGCCACATCTGCTACAGCGCCCGGGTCTAGCATCAAAAAGGCTGCTGCAGAACCGTGCTGTCTTAAAGCACCGCTAACATAAGCGTCAATCATGACGTGATAGTGCATGTGTCTTCACGTTATCGATGCACATGCATGTTTTTGGGTCAAAGGACCCATCTGCACCAAGCAGCAGGGTTTTAGGGTTATTTAAACCCAAACCTGCTTGTTTTTAGTGCCCTGTCGTGGTTTCTACTAGCTGGTTATCCAAGAGCATTTTCTGTTTTTCTTCTGGTTATTGGATATTGGCTTGTTCCAGACAATCTGTATTTCCGGTAGCCTTGACCTTTTGGGTTACAAATGTACTCAATATCCACAAATACCAGTAAATATAGACAAGGCTATAGGAATGCACTAAATGTGTATGTAAACAGAAAACATAAAAGGGAGCAGTAAGTAGGGCCAAAATACTTTAAATAGTGTTAGGTGCTTACTGATTGGTCCACGTCATGTCTGAGACTCCAAAATGTGCGGGAAAGACAAACACGACACCAAGGAGAATATCGGAGCGCTGCGCTGATCTGGTGAGCTGTGCCACCCATTTCCAGTTTTGTGAACTATGCACACCATTCAACTGACTTATGTGTGCTGACACAGCTTGAGCTTTCAGAGAGCTAAACACAGGAGATAAGTGCACACAATGTGCGTCAAGCATCGTGCACACACACCCTGGTCAAATGAAAGGTATATATTGCTCATTTGATTTCATAGGAAAAAGGGACACTCTTTAAGTGGCTAGAAAGCAACACTTATTGTATAAAAAAATGGCTGCTTGCGTTTAGTATATACTACATGCAATCACACAAGATTAACTAGCGATAAACTAAATGTAAGCCATGATTACATCAAAGTTTGAACAGAGGTCACTTTTGGCACTTGTTGGGTCCCAGACAAAATTATATTTGCCCACCCCTCCAATGTATAAACTATCCACTGAGAGTGCCTAAGGTGTTCCTTAACCCTAAAGGGAGATGTAGGTCTGCGATATCCTAACAGCTAGGTACATTCCTCTGTTACAAACACCTCTCTACTGCCATTACGTATTTATATTCTTTTTTTCCTACCTAATTACTCCACGTTTATAAGTTTGGTCCTGAATTGTTTTCCAGAGTGCAGTGCTGCTTAAACATATTCTTTGATAAGGGTAAGAGTTGCAATAAAAGCAAAACCAATTGAAGCATCCTAAAAAAAATGAGGAAGTTGGAGTTTGACTATAGAAATCAATTATGGGAAATATCTGTCTTACATATACACGCTGTTTTCAGAGGCAATGGCTCAATGATCCCATTGATTTATAACTCTGGTTCATTGGGTAACATTGTGAAAGGGAACATCATGACAGATACAAAAATCATTTAAACATCAGAAAAGTGAATTACAGTATTAAACACCATACAGACATATCGAGGCATTTCAAGTGTTGCTTTGAAAATTGAGTAAAACTTGCAAATTGCTGACCAGATTTTTATTAGGTACCATCGAGAATAGGGTTGTTTGTCAGGAAATGAAAGAAAATGTTGTGCTTGTAAGATTATATAGAAAAATCAATGCAGTATTCAAGCATTTACTTCTGTATTTTTTATTTGAGTCTTAGAAAATCTGCACGAGAAATTTACACCACAAACTGCTATTAACAAAAGGAAGCAAAGTCTTTTTTAACACGATATAGCTTAAGAAAATGTACTGCTCAGCTGCAACATTATAATCAGCTGCCAAAATAGCTGTGATTCATCAAACCATGGATTCCACAAGATCCCTGAATGTGTCCCGTGGTATCTGGTATCATGACATTAGCAACAGATCCTTTAAGTTCTGCAAGTTGCGACATGGAGCCTCCATGGTTCGGAATTGTTTTTAAGCACATCCCACAAATGCCTAATCAGATTGAGATCTGGGGAATTTGGAGGCCAGGACAACACCTTGAACTCTTTGTCATGTTCCTCAAACCATTCCTGAACAAATTTTGCAGTGTGGCAGAGTTCATTACCCTGCTGAAAGAGGCCTCTGTCATGAAGGGATGTACGTGGTCTACAGAAATCTCTAGGTAGGTGGTAAATGTCAAAGTAACATCCATATGAATGCCAGGACCCAAGATTTTCCAGCAGGGAACATTGTACAGAGCATAACTCTGTCACTGCTGGCCTGCATTATTCCCATAGTGCATCCTGCTGCCATTTCTTCCCCAGATAAACAATGCGCATGCACAAGGCCATTTACTTAATCTAAAAGAAAATGTGATTCATCAGACCAGGCAAGCTTCTTCCATTCTTCCATGGTCCAGCTCTGACTGTCATGGCGATGGACAGGGGTCATCGCCATGACAGGTCTTTAGTTATTCAGCCCCGTATGGACCTAGATACAAATGCACTGTGTGTTCTGACATCTTTCTATCATGGCCAGCATTAAGACTTTTAGCAATTTGAGCTACACCGGTGGCCCTTACTTGCACCACTTTTGCTGTTTTGTAGATGCTCAGACTCAGTCATCTAGCTATCACTATTGGACCTTGTTAGAGTCACTCAGAAAGTTTTGTTTACCCTTTTCTCCTGCTTCTTAGACTCGAAATTCAAGAACTGACTGTTCACTTGCTGCCTAATATATCCCACCCCTTGACAGGTGCCATTGTAACAATATAATCAATGTTATTCACTTCACCTGTCAGTGGTTTCAATGTTGTGTGTGTTAAATCTTTGAATGTTAACCTGTGTTGGTACAGATAGTCAGAGAAACAGCAGACAGACATGCGGTGACATCCTTACTATGTGTCTGCTTAGGTGTCATCCTGTTCTAATGCAGGCAGCTTGGCTTCCAGATCACTCAGTGCTGTCAGTGGTTGAGCTGTTTACGTACACTGAGGGGTCTAGTCGTTAAACAACAAATGGCCATCAAACACTGTGCTTGTCACATTTTGTTCATTTTATAGGGAAAACTTGGTTATTTTAACTGAATTAACTCTACCATTTGGCTGCTGTTAAAATTGGATATTAAAATGTTGAATCGATTTATAACGTGCTGATTAAGCTAGTCACGAACAGCAGACCTATTACAACTGAATATCCTCTATTTATTTAATCCAATTCCCCAGATACAGTACAGGTGAGTTGCTCTCTATCTGGGGATGTGGATCAACCAAATTAAGATGCATTTAGTGTTTACATGATGCTCCTCAATCTGTCTTGCTTAGTGGCCAACAAGGTGGGGAAGAGGAAAGGATGGTGGACACAGGTCTCTGCCCAGAATGTGAAAGGAACCTCTGTGCGATTATGCAAGGACTTTTCACATCTACTTATCTCATGTTCACCTCTCTCTCCACCTACCAGCAGAGTCTTTCCACTATCTCCACTGTTTACGGCATCATCTAAAAGAGTCTCAAGGACTGTAAAATGCTGCTATAGGATTGACACTTAAGGAACAGTAAATAAAAAAGGGATTGCATACGTTTGTCATTGTGACAAATTGCACTTTTGCTACTGGGTTTTGGAGAGGCCCGCTTGCCAGCCTCTTGCCCTGTGACTATGGCCCCTTGGGTGTATTGCCTTTTAAAAACTCAATTTGTGCAGATTGGATTTTAAAGTACTGTTTCTGCCCCTTTAACCCCTTAAGGACCAAACTTCTGGAATAAAAGGGAATCATGACATGTCACACATGTCATGTGTCCTTAAGGGGTTAAGAACTATTGCCAAGGATTTGCACTTTCGAAGTAGCACTTCGGATACAGCCGAAGTGCCGAAGTAGTTGAAGTGGCCGCCATTCGACATACGAACACGTGGAGGTGGTCATTTTAATTCAGTCAAACGCGTTCAGCGGTGTTTGGTCGTCGAGTTCATGGAACTCAAATCGGATACACAACGGCACGAACACTGCTGGACCCTACCTTCTCCAGACTCACTTTGACGGAAATCGAAGTGCATTCGACAATTTGAACGCCACTTTAACTTTGAGTATATGCACGAACGGCCTCCGTTTGTGCATTCAAACGGAACTTAGCATTTGAACTATTGGAAATAGACCGGCCGCACAGCCAAATTTTCTGGAACTGGTTTGGGCAGGAAAATGTGCGTGCGGTCGGTCAAATATGACTTGAATCCCTGCTCTGATCTGGGTGACTTTTGGATATGTTGTTCGCACAGATCAGAGCTGTATAATTTATGGAGATATGTTTGCGTTTCTGGGTGTTTATGGACTTTGGGTAAAAATGTATATTTTCTGTTTGTGGATAATTAGGTTATTCCATTAGCTAGCTTAATTATATCACAGGCAGAGGGGAGGGATTGCTGACTGTATGTGGGAGTGTTACTGTGTTAATTATTGTTCCTATTGGTTTGTGTCCCTTTTGTCCCATTTTACCATCAGGTCCAGGGGGTGTGCCTCTGGCCTGGAAATGTGTATAAAAGAAATGTCTTTGTGCTCATTAAACCAAATCTTCTTACCCTCAACTTGCAGCCTTGTCTCGTGTTGTAGTGAACAGCTATACCAGCTATATCACTGCTAGCTCTTGTAAGAGCTTTCTCTTCAGCTATACAGCTGTACTCTCCTGGAGGAGAGATCCAGCTATACTCTCCTGGAGGAGAGGTCCTTCCCACACGGTCCTGGTCCTGGCGGGACCACAACCAAGCTAAGGTGGTATGTAGAGTCTGCGGTGGCTATGGTGTCCGGTGCGGTGCTGATGGTCCTTAGTTAGCGCTAGGAGCATTGATTGGCCGACGGTCCATCACAGTCATGACATATACTGTATCTATATATACTTATAAATATATATGAATACTCATTCCTTGTAAAAGTGCTAATATAAATAATATCCTAACTCAAATGTCCACCTATCTTTAGTTGGATTATGTTTGGTTGTAGAACTAGGGTAGCATTCAATCTGTATAATATTTTTTTTTTTTCAAAAAGTACCAAGATTTTGTGTTGGTGTTTGGAGTGTTCCTTTAAAAGAGATATCAAATATATTGCAAGTTTTAATTTGTCTTTTCTTATGGAGAGTAGACCATCAGTAACACTCCTGCAGAGTAGTTGCCACCATTTTATCTCAAGCCCTGCCGTACTAAATTCTAGGCAGTAAATGTTCATTTACCAAAAATGTATATTGTATTACATTTAATATATATTGTAAGTATTGAAACAGGTGTTTAATGAGTGAGTGTGTCGGATTGGAAACTTTGTGTCTATTTTTATTTCTAAGAGAAGCACATACTTTTATTTTTAAAATGCCCCAAAGAGCCAACTAACCTTTAGAAAGGGTTTGTATTTTCCAAAAGAAAATACACGTAAACTTTACAGTATAAATTGAAACAATGTTCCGGTGACTAAATCCAGTTTGCTGTTATCTTTTTCCAACCTTTGATAAATGCACTCTCACAATTTTAACTGTTGGTTCTGTGTTCACTTAGACCCAGCAGTGAGTGATACTAGAATATCTACCTGTGTGAGTCTAGGTTATTAATATTCAATAAACCTTTTTATCCAAGAATTCAGTTAACATTAAATTAATTGCTAAAACTTAGTTCCCTTTTCAAATGCTGTTATGTCCTATAACTAATCACTAATATATCATTGTTCACGATCAGCAAATAGATTTAATTAACTTCTTCATATTTACTATGTAGATTTTACATTATTGACATTTTTATCCAATTTCTGAAATAGGTTACGTTTTCCTATTATGACTAACAACATAAGAAAATAGAGTTTACTTTTTTCGATAATGATTCATTAAACAAAAAAAAAATAACAGCAGGAACTAAACACAGCACAAAGTAATGCAAAGTATAATTTATATGTAAAAACTTTTTATACATCATTTGTTTTAATGATGGGAATCCCACTGATAGCATCACATTTCTATTCATTAAAACTGAGGTGAGATCAAAAAATTGACAAATGTTCCACAGTGATTTAAGTAAACTCTCAGATATACTTGGTGCATTATCTATGAACCCTAAGGTGATTTGTTTGGACAAAAAAATATCACAGAGCAGTTAATACAGATTGTATTTCCACCACCATCCCAGGATGCCATGCAAATGAGTACCTAATTAGCATTTTCACAACCTGTAAACATCATAATTTCTCTAATCTAATTAAATTGGTGGATGAAAGATCACATAACATGCTGGACAAATGTGGACACAGTTGACATAGCTAACATCATCTACAATCAGGCAATCCAGGAGCTGGACACCTAGGGCACCTCTATCTCTTACCACTCAAAAACAGTTTGAACTAGATGACACTGCCTCCTAGTACCATGACTACATGACTATTGCAATGGATTTGAGTTGTTATTATACTTATTGTGCCCTTTTAAGAAATAGGTTCCAAAGTGCAGAAGATATTCACTCTATATTAATTAATTCTGTAAACAGATATATATAAAAATGATATGATTACATGCCATCTTAAATCACTATCTCTTCAAATCATTAGCCAGCACAGCAGTCTACGTGGAAGTCATCACAGAAACACAAGCATGCCCTTTCGATATATGACATGACTGCATCTCTAAAGATATCTTCCCACAACCATGGGTACCATTCAACACCTCACAAGATTGCTGTGACCTGTGCAGTGACAGGTGAATTCTATATCCCATCAAAGATAACATAAAATGACTATTTGTGCTTGTAGATGGAATACGTAATTCACCTTTTTATAACTCTACAAATTTTCTACTTGAATGATATCCTGGACCCCTGTGATGTCAATTTTGCGGAGTCAACTCTAATATAGTATTTTTTTAGTGAACCATTTGTATCTCAAGATAATATATGTTTGTGAGTTATGATTCCAACCACCATTTTTGACTTATAAAAACGAATGTTGATAATAAAAAAAATGTTCATAAACCAAGTACAGCCAGGGCAGATATTCATAATATTCTTTTTCTTTTTCCCATCATATAGTCCACTTAAGGTTTAATTTTAAGTTTAATTTTAAAACAAATTTCCAAACAAAAGTGTTTGTTTATTCCAATATACAAAGAAAATGTAAAGAAATAATTATATCTAATAAAAACAAATTATATAAAATAAAAGTTCATATTTTATTTTCTTTCGACAGATACACTTTTCAACTAACTCTCTTTTATTGTGCAGGTAGGTTTTTTTTCCCTTGCATTTGTATTAACATTTTTTAGTTGATTTTCCAGAAGCACACAGTATGAATTTATACTTGATTGAAATGGCACTGGCTCACCTGGTAATCAATATTTCTCCAAATGAACAGTGTACTTGGTATCCACATAGTGTTTACAATCACAAAAGAGCTTTCTTTATAATCCTCGGTATTTGGCGTGAATGAATACTGTATAGTCGTCTCATCAGTTTATCACAATCTTGTATCTATTTCTCACTTTTAAGAGAACCATCTAAAAGTCAGGATAACTTTAATCCTTAGCAACAAACCAGGAACACAGGTAACTGTTAGCAACCAGTTATCAACAGGTAAGTGTTCTATTAGACGTGCTTGAGCACCAGAGAAATACATTGCATTGTTGTAATTCAACCTGTTATCCTATATTCCACAATTTATAGATGAATGCATTTGAAAATTCTTATAGACAGGTAGATGGATGGATAGACGGACAGAGGGATGGATTGATTGATGGATGGATGAACAGAATTAGAGATTTTTTTGATGTGTCAATAACACTTCATTGGTAGAAATGTTTTGACTGAAACATAAATGCTTAAAGGGACACTGTAGTCACTATAACCATTTCATCTCTTATAGGGCCTGGAGTGCCCTGGCACTGTCCCTCCATTCAGTGTTGCACCATGTTCGTGCAATATGCCACAAAATAAAAGTCCTTGGCCACCCACAGTCCAGCCCCTTCTGTATGTGTAGCTAAGGCAGGATTTTACACACTCCCTTGTTGTCATACCCATTCATACCATCAGTTGGAGCTCTGACAGGCTAAAAGCAGTCAGCTGACACTCTCAGCCAATCACAGCTGCTTATTGCTGCTCAGGCTAATACTTCCTTATTAGCCAAAACTGTTTAATGCTGAAAGAAATTATGGTACCAGAGGACTCCAGACACTATAATCAGTTTAATGAGCTGAAACAGATACAGTGCTTACGGGGTCAATTTAACATCAGCACTAAGGCAGTATCTGAATGGTGGGATTGGGATTGTTTTAACTCTATTAACAACTCAATGACTTTTGAATTAATATGTAGCTTGCTAAGGAGTAGGGTCTACAAAGAAATCTGTCCTGCGTGATTTAGTCAACCAAAGACTATGGTTTTTGGTTATATAGGTATCTGTGTTCATATCTTGCTATTGTATTACCTTAAATTGGACATAAACAGACCGAGAAATGTTGGACATCGAAACAAAGCACTAAGATTTAAGCAAAAAAAAAAAAAAAATAAAGCTATAAAAATATTGATTTGCCAATTTTACAGCAAGCATATAACTATAAAACCCATAAGCATTATAAAAAAAATCTTGTCCTATTTTCTTACTTTCTCATTCTCTGTTGTTGTTAGTTTTTTGTATATCACCCCAACAATAATCACAGCCCCCTTGCTTGTCCAAGCTTCCACTGGGACACTGCTTCTTTTACTTTAACCCCTTAAGGACACAACTTCAGAAACAAAAGGGAATCATGACAATTGAACAATTTTTGGATGTTCTGTTTCATAGTTTCTCCAATTCTGCTGTACATGTAAAACAGCGTCACAGTTTTCTACACTCTCCGAGTGTGTGCCTCCACTGTAAATATAGGTGTAATCAATGCTCACCTAAAGAGCTTCAAATTAATCCCTTGATGATGGAGAGTTTTCCAACATCTCCTAATTACCCCTTCATGACCTAGTCTTTTCCAAACTTTTGTGCATTTGTGAAAAAGGTTTTTTTACACACTTATGCAAAGTCATTGTTCCATGTAACGTAATGCTTTAGTTTCAAGAGCACCCATATATCGCCTATGTATTTTTTTAAGGACAGATAACACTTTTTTTCTGATACCGTATACCTATGCATATCAGAACAGGTGCTGTACTGCACTGAATGAATATATGCAAAAAATATAAAGATGAGCGCACTCAATGGATTTACAATGTCATTAGTGTATTTAAATGTTGCCAATAAGGATCAACGTTTCGACCTTACGGTCTTTATCAAGATTAGACAGCATGATTATTGCAAAGGTGTGGTCACAGTAAAAGGCCACTCTAAAATGTGCAGTTTTTTCAAACAGCACAATGCCACAGATGTCATAAGTTTTGAGGGAGCGTGCAATTGGCATGCTGACTGCAGGAATGTCCACCAGAGCTGTTGTCCATGAATTTAATATTTATTTCGCTACCACAAGCCATCTCCAAAGGCATTTCAGAGAATGTGGCAGTACATCCAACCGGCCTCACAACCGCAGACCATGTGTAACCACACCAGCCCAGGACCTCCACTTCCAGCATCTTCACCTCCAATATCATCTGAGACCAGCCACCCAGACAGAAAGATTGGATTGCATAACCAAATAATTTCTGCACAAACTGTCAGATACCGTCTCAGGGAAGCTCATCTGCATGCTCGTCATCCTCATCGGGGTCGCGATCTGACTGTAGTTCATCATCGTAACTGACTTGAGTGGGCAAATGCTCACATTCTTCACAGATGAATCCCAGTTTTCACTACACAGGGCAGATGGCAGACAGCGTGTATGGCGTTGTGTGGGTGAGCGGTTTGCTGATGTCAACGTTGTGGATCGAGTGGCCCATGGTGGCGGGATTATGTATGGGCAGGCATATGTTATGTAAAACGAACACAGGTGCATTTTATTGATGACATTTTGAATGCACAGAGATACCATGACGAGATCCTGAGGCCCATTGTTTTGCCATTCATCCACGACCATCACCTTATGTTGCAGCATGATAATGCATGGCCCCATGTTGCACGGATCAGTACACAGTTTAGTTTTTTCATTTTTCACACATAAACAAATATAAATGCTAACTTTGGCCAGAGTTTGTGACTACTACAAAAGACTGAACATATCCCATTTTGAATACCCCGAGTTTTCTACTTTTCAAATAGTATGTCATGGTAGGGTTAATTTCCAGTCAAAACTATCTCAAGACAAGCTCAGTAAAGGTGGGTTTTGTTCTCATTAAAAGCTTCAGTAATTATTCAATCCGTGTTGTCATAATTCATCTTATGTCATCACTTACTACCTTTTCATTGGTGCCCTGCCCATTGCTGAATGCAAACATACTGACTAATAGTGTCTAATTATTTTGATTCTATAGTTTTGCCATGACTTATGCCATTTACAGTATTTGCTCACACCAATATATCATGTTGTTAGTGGCCCACACTTCCTACTCTTGATTAGTCTTTGCCATCATTTGTTTGATCCCTCCTGATATAGTATCACTGCTGAGTGGTATACTTGGGTTTCTCAACACTCAGTTCTTACACAGAGATTATCTCAGACTCATATGCTGAGGCATATCTTCACACTGGCTTGTAAAAAGGGGCAATTTTAGCCTCACATGTTGATACAGACAAGTATGCCTACTAATGAAATGAAGGGAATCAATGCCAGATACCTTGCTAAAGAATGGACTAAGAGTGGAACAAACGGCAAACTTTCAGTTTGAATTTCAATATTGTTGAATGGGTGAGGCAGTGGCTGAGTGACAGGCAACAGAGGGTTGCAGTCAATGGAGTATATTCGAAACAAGGTCTAGTTACCAGTGGGGTACCTCTGTTCTTTGACCTATTACCTTCAATATATTTTTATTTGTGTCATTGCAGAAGATGGTAAAATATGTATTTTTGCTGCTGATACAAACATTTACAACAGGCTTGATGTTCCTAAGCCATATGATTTAGGTAAATTAAAAAATGGTGATAGCTGTGGCAACTGACAAGGGCTGAGTATGGAATATTTGTTACAGTCCTTACCTCAACATCTGAGGAAAGGGATTTAAGAGTAATTATTTCAGATGACTTAAAGGTAGGCAGTGTAAGAGAGCAGCAGGAAATGCTAGCAGAATGCTTGCTAGTATAGGGAGAGGTATTAGCAGTAGGAAGAGGGAAGTGCTCATGCCATTGTACAGAACACTTGTGAAACCTCACTCGGAGTATTGTATGCAGTACTGGAGACTGTATATCAAGAAGCATATTGATACTTTAGAGAGAGTTCAGAGAAGGGCTACTAACCGGGTTCATGGATTGCAAGATAAAACTTACCAAGAAAGGTTAAAGGATCTTAACATATATAGATTGGAGGAAAGGCGAGGCAGGGAGGATATGATAGAAACATTTAATTACATAAAGAGAATCAACACCATAAATGAGGGAAAACTACCACAACAAAAGGAAGTATCAAGAAGTATTACTTTACAGAGAGAGTAGTGGATGCATGGAACAGCCTTCTAGCTTAAGTGGTCGAGGTTAACATAGTGAGGGAGTTTAAGCATGCGTGGGATTGGCATAAGGCTATCCGAGATATAAGGGACTAATGAAAGTACTTAGAAAACTGGGCAGACTAGATGGGCTAAATGGCTATTCTATGTTTCTATGTTGTGCACAGTGAAACATCTCTGTAAAATTAAAATGTTTCCAGAATTTTGACCAAAACAAATGGCTGAGGCCAAATGAATTTCAGACAACCCAAAACTGAAGGAAACATACTGTCCCTTTACCAAAAGACAAGCAAACAATTCTCAAATTGTAAATTAGTAATTTAAAGTTGGTGTTAAGTGGCTGTGGCTACTATAAGTAGACAGAGCAAATGGAATTCTGAATCACGCTATTCAGTTGATTTGACATTCGGGCATATTTAGTTTTGAAATAAGAAATTCGGCTGTTCACCTAATTCAGCAGAATTGCATTTTGGACCAAAACAATTCCTAAAGTCTATTGTGGACTTCAATTATTCACCCCAAGAAAAGCTCTTATAAAACACCAACACTTACCTAGATACTAACAAATAATCTCACATATATGGTCTATTCATTATAAGGATGCCCAAAAGTAAGTAAACCCCTGTCCTTTCTGCTGTGAGATGAGAAACTAACCTATTGGTTAAAAATGCCTTTTATCTCAGGCAGATGAGTATTTCCTTTTGAGTTAGTAATCTTTGCTTCATAAAACAATGATGTAAGAACTGTAGGATAATCCTAAAATCGTTATATAAAGATAATCATATAGTTGCTTTTGTACCATTATTTGTTGGTTTTTTCCAATCTTCAAAATTGTATCAGTTTCTAATCTGTTTATTAATGTAACTAATGCACATTGAACAGGATAATCTACTTGGTTATGTCCATCTATCCATCTGTCTCTTAGTCAGTCTCATTCGCTTTAGTTAGTTTAATTTTTCTATTGTCATCTCATCTATATGTATCAAACCCTCTTCTAAGGTATTTTTCTTTCCTTGTCCTTTTTTTTCTGTATTTCACTAATTTATCTCTCTTTATCTTTTACATTTAACGTATCTCGTGGAGCAGACTTATCCAGGGTGCTTAACATAGATTAGCCATAATACAGTCATTAGTGAGTAAATTAATATCATAATCACGAGTACTTAAATCACTGGAACATTATATGCATTATCAAAGAATATAAAATCAGGTGGCGTCAGACTTGGTTGATATAATAATGCAGTCAGTAGTAAGCACATTGATTATGCAATCATTAAGAAAACACAAAACAAATGAATATTATACAGTCAAATAATGACACGTAGAACGAAAGAAAAAATAATGTGGGATCAGACTAAGTTGAACACTGTATTACTCTTTCCCAGAACAACAAATATAGTTAAAGATGTTGCTGTTTTTAAGAAGGACAAGTAGAGTTTAGGATGTTGCCCTTCCACTGAAGAACAAGTAGAGGTAAAGCTGTTGCTGTTTCCCAGAATGATAAGTAGAGGTCAAAGCAGTAGATGTCAAGCTGTTGCCCTTTCACAGAAGGACAAGTACAAATCAAGGTGTTGCCCTTTCCCAGAAGGAAAGGTAGAGGTCATGCTGTTGCCATTTTCTTGAAGGACATGTAGAAAACATCATGTTGCCATTTCACGGGCGGACATCTTTCCCAAGAAGAACAAGTAGAGATCTCTGTGTTGCCCTTCCCCAAAAATGATCGGTAATGGTAGATTAATTAAGGGAAGGAGGGATTAATAGGAGAATGTACTGAGTTCAGATTTGTAGGTTTGCGTATGAAAGTATGGAATTTGAAAATTAATTTTGTGCATAAGTGGTATGACATAGGAAGGACAAGGCAACAGAACTAGAAATTCCTTGAAGCTTGATGATGAAGTGTTTAAGAAGGACAAGGTGAATAGCATTTCAGTAATTCTGGTAAAGAGGAGTGGTTGGATAAGCAAAGAAAGAGACAGGGAAATAGTATGGTCATCTATAAGTTCCTTGCGACATGGTCATCAAAGTAGAGAGAAGTAAACTGCAGTGGTTGGTGGGTTATATACTTTTTTGACCAGCAAAACTGAAAGGGAAACATCTTTTGATCTCCACAGCTGGTCAGCTCATCAACATTCTGATCCAGGCATTTGCTTGGTTGGCCTAATGGCCAGTCTTGTCCTTCTTGATGCACTGGAGGGTTTTGCACCTTTTGGTGGGTTTTACTGGACCCCTTAAAGTCTATATGTCTACTTCTTGCAAAAAAACATTGTTTGCAACAAGATGTAATCATGATTTTACAGCACTGTCATGGGATATTTATTTTAATTGGTTAATACTCAAGCTGTCTCTTAGTATAAGCCCACTAATGTTACAATAAGGCTATTTGTAGCTTGCTTTGCAATAGTAAGTCAAAAGCACTTACAAGTCAATTCTATATTTTTATCTTATATTTTTGCAGCTGTTTTTGAGCAAGTTAGTAAAAAATATGGCATTAATTATGGCATGGCCATTGTTAAGATACAGATCTGTTAACTTCTCTCAAGGTCATTAATCCTTATAAAATAATAATATAAAAATAAATATTATGACATTTTTAATATATGTTTCCATTTAAATGCATCACACAATAGGATAATTTTTCTCATTGAATTCAGACTTTCAATCAGATGCCCATATTTTGCAATTAAAATGCATTTTTTTTTCAGTTCGAATTTAGACCTTTTATGTTCTGAAGTACAGTCTGTATTGTCTACATATGTGTACTTGATGCTGTTTTTCCACTAACATTTCAATGGTAGCTTTCTACGAATAAGTGAAATGTCTTGCTTAAAAAGTCATTTATCCACATAAGCAGTAATTTTGGGTGACAAGAAAACAAACAATCTCCCCATGCTACATATGATTTTCATGAGGTCATTGATGTGTGACACAGTAACATGCCATAAAGTGATCTAGCACTCATTTATCTGGGTATTTACGTACATTCTTTGCATGTGCCGGGCTTAACATGAAGTTAATGATGATTTTCAGTTTATGGTATAGCACATATCATATGACACACAACACATAACAACAGAAATTGAGGTTGAAGATAGGTGAATAAATATCGACTTTATTAGTATAAATATAAGAAATATAAGTGCAATTTTTGGGGAGTGTGGTATATGGGACATGGGTCTTTATTTAGCTTGGCTCATTTGACCCTTCCTATTGATCTTCTTGAGATCCAACATAGCTGATAGTAGATAGAAAATGTACATTACAGTGAACCATCACAGTGACACTAGCATGTAGGTGTTAGAAATAAATGTCTAAGCTCAAATAATATATTGCCTGCCTATCATACAGAAGACAGTTTCGCTGGATAGATTTTTTCTTCTGTGCTCAATAAAATTACATTTTATAGAGAGAATTTGCAAGTATCCTTTTAAATATGTATAAAAATGATACAGATATCCCATACTCATATATTTGACACTCCTGCATGCTGAATGAGACTGCTACATGCCTCAGTCCCTTTCGCACTACCTATGTCTACGTTGGGCTTCACAAGGATGCTGTAGCCAATAGGCATGTGTCCACAGAAATGTTGTGGAAAACACAACATTATGCTATCTGATTGATTTGTATTATAGAGCTTAATCAGTATGACCCACACACCTGAATATGACTTTTAGCAAGTCAATGTATCTTTCAATTGCAGTTCTGGTTTTACCGGAGGTGGAGGTGCCTCATCTCGTGGTAAATCTTCGCTGCTGTTACTTGACATTTGGAGAATGAAGAAATAACTAAGCCAGCAAATCAGATTCATGTTTTTGTTTTTTGTTTTTCTCTGCAGCATATACATAATTTATTGTTCTCATTAAAATATTAAAGTTGTGTGCTTCCTTTTTCTACTTGTGAGGAATACAAATGTGAGTTTGAGTACAACTTCTGTATTATAACCTCAACGATGGTCCAATAGTCACAACTATGTTCCAAGAGAGCCAGCTCCGGATCCAGCTTCATGGATAAGTCAAGAAGTTGATTCAAATGTGTTAAGACGTTGTACCAAAAAGTCACAAAATCCATACATGTCCACTACATGTGTAATTATCTGCCTCTATAACCACAAACCCTATAGAAGAGCAGAAAGAGACCTGGGTGAGCACCACATTTACTATTTTATACTCGTTTACTTTATTGCTACAGTCTGCACATTCGTTCGCTCTCCCTTTATGTTTTATCTATGAGAACTACACCAAGCCGAAGTGGAAGGGTGGTGCTACCAAAAAAAGCACAAAGGCCTAAGTACAGAGCCAGTATTTATATACAAGCTCCTTAAAATGTGAGTGTTCTGTCTCCTATATTATTTATTGGATTGCACTTTTAAATTACCATCTGCACTATATTGTATCTTTTGTTTTTTATGCCCTTGGACATGTACTCCACACCATACTACTGAATCAAGTTATGCTTGTTACGCTTGGTAAGCTTTATATCTGTTTTAGCGTTCCACTTATAGGTGTAGGTCTTTTTCACTTACACCACACTGTAATTCATATTATCGTCTTGTGGAAAAGAGGATATTTCCACACAAGTGTATAGAGCTGCTTGTAACTGTTTTTATTCACGTTTGAGCACTTCTTGTTACACACATCCCTCCATGTAAGGGAGGTAACTTTGGATTGGTATTCATAAATGTGGTTTAACCTTACAAGGGTTTAGAGATGACCTTGTAGAAGTGTACCTTATTGGTTGTACAGATCGATAATTTATGGCTTTTCAAGTGCCTCACCCACAGCACCTGGAAAGACAACATTTTATCCATGTTGCAGCATGATATAAATTCTTAAAAGCAGGTCCATTTACTGGGCTCCTATATTTGTAAATCCATTCAAAAGAGGACAGAGATGATTTCCAAAATATATCATAGAGTTATTACCAGCATTCCATAATATTCCAAGGATTTTCTGATTTTCTAACAGGTATACTATTGGAGTTAGGATTTTGATTGTCAGAAAAGGGTATGGGCACTTTTTGCACTTGGGAAATGTATTTAGGCATGAGCTAACATTTATAAATGATTGCTTATTAAAATAAATCTTTCATCTTAGTCCTCTTTTCATTTTATATGTTACCCTTTCCACGTAGTTTGCTAAAGATGTTGACTTTTTCTTTATTTGGGGGATAATTCCTGAGCAGATTCTGAGCTAATAATGTACATATAACTAGAATTATTAGATGGATGACACAGTTATAGCAGCGATTGCTATGGAAATTCCTGGATGGGTAAGTAGAGGGAAGAATTCTATAATGTCTGGCTGTCACTGTATACTCAGGCTGGGCAATAGTCTGTTATGCACCTTTATTTGTTGATGGTAATTCTATTGAGTGCCAGAAAGGACAGACATGCACATAAAATGGGCTTTCACAAATTTCAGATGCAGTAGAGATGGGAGTTCCCTGGCGCTTAAATGGCCATCTTGACTTCCCATTATTCTTTCATATGTCACATTTAGTAGATGAGATGGGAATGGAGTGTGATGAGGCTACATTGGGCAACTTGTGTGGCACTTGTTCTAGCACTTGTCTGGCCTTTCACACATGGGAAGAAAACTGGGATATTAAAGGCTGCATTGCTCATTTTCTCATAGGATAGTATACTGCAGGTATGAATCTGCAATAGTTCCACAAAGTATTAGTGGGCATTACTGTGCATTACCTGCGGTTTATATACAATATTAAGGCGTTCTTTAACCCCTTCCCGACCAAAGATGGACATTTTCCATCAAGGTTGTTCTTGTGTTAGGGACCCTTGACAAAAAATTTCCGTCATTTACTAAAGTTAACCCCAGAACGGCGCAATTGTGGCGATCGCGGGGTTAACGCTTCTCCAGTCTGCCTTGGTTTTCGAGGCAGACCGGGAGCACCCAATCACGCGGTCCCTGCACATGTGCTGCAGGGACTTCTGATCTGCCTCCCTGCTGCGGTCAGTGTGAAGTGCAGGGAGACGGATCTGCTTCTCTCTGTAAAAAAAATAATAAAGTTCAAGTTAAATCCCAACCCCCCTTTCCCCTGCTTAAAAAAATTAACCCCTTCCATGCTGATTGCTCACTGACTATAGTGATCAATTGGCAGGGACTACATTTTACTGTCATCTGATATTTTTTTTAATCCAGTGAGGGTTACATTTTTTTTTTTTACCCTCAGGGGTTAAATTTATTTGATTAATAAATTTAAATATTTAAAAATTATATATCTAGTTAGTTGGGGTGGTGTCACGGTTCTCACCGTGACATCCAGACGGCCAGACGTGGTCGCCCCAGAAGTGCCCAACAGGGGATTTGATCCTGACCTTGACTGTTCTCCAGCCATACCAGAAGCTGGTACTGAGGAGCCCAACACTGAAAAGGGACTCCACACTGGGGACTTTGACTACAAGGACTTTCTTGATACGTATAGTGAAACCGAAGATGAGTTGTGCTGCTATTATGAAGAGTCAGTCCACGCCCAGAGGGGTGGTCCTGTCATGCTTCTAACCATGACATCCAGACGGCCAGACGTGGTCACCCCAGAAGTGCCCAACAGGGGATTTGAACTTTGTGGTCCTGGGCCTGCTATCTACCTTTGAGCCACAGCAGTTCCTAGTCCTTGGAAATATTTCTAGTCATGTTCATCCTTTGTCTGCAGCACTGGGGGCTGGACAGTCTATTGCTGTGCTTCACCTGGCTCTGATCAGTCATCAGCAGGGTATATATATACAGCCTTGCTCTGGATACTTGATCATGTTGTGTGTGTTTAGTTCCTGTGTTTGGTGTTAGGCTAGCTAGGAGTTACAATTGAAGAAGGTTTAAAAAAAACTTTAAAACATTTTAAAAAGTTTAAAAAAATTTAAAAAATGTTAATAACATTTTTTAAAAAAAGTAAAATAAATCCAACCCCCTTTACCCAGTCCTAATAAGAATTAACCTCTTCCCTGCCAGTTGATCACTGCCTACAGTGATCAAAATACAAGTCACAGTATTATACTGTGATCTGATTTATTTATTTTAAACCCCTGAGGGTTAACTTTTATTTATTTTTTAACCCTCAGGGGTTACATTTTTTAAATTAATTAACTAATTTAAATAATTAAAAATTACATATTTTGCTAGCTGGGGTGGGTGGGAGTTATGGGAAATTGGGGAATTTACTGTCAGGGCTGCTTACCATTAGGGGTTAATGGTAAAAAAAAAAGTTTATAACAATTTTACAAGTGTAAAAAAAGTTTTAAGAAAGTTAAAGAGTTTAAAAAATTTAACAAGTAAAAAAAGTTAAAAACATGTTTTAAAAAGTAAAGTAAAGGGGGCGGAGCCTGGCCACCGAGCCGCATAGACGCACCGAACATGGGCTCCTGCCGAGCGGACACAATCCGGGGCAAGAACGGAGACAATCTCACCCAAAGCCACTCAGGGGTGCGCCACCCACGTCGGGGGTGCCCTCCGGAACCCATTGATGCCACCCCGGGGCCCGCGGGAGCCGGGAAAACGGAGATATGGATGCGGCCTACTGAGGCTGAAGCCGGGGAGAGGCGGCCGCTCTCCTCGGCTCAAAAGCCATCAAACGAGCTCTCTGCAACTCTCCCCCCCCCCCTCTGGACCGGTGGGGGACATCCCGGTCCGCCTTGTAAGCAAGCAAGCGACCCAAACACATGTCAAGCTGGGGCAACCGACCCACAGGGCAAATCCAAGATGGCGGCTCAGCGAAAATGCAGAAAGCAGAGCAAACGCAACCAGCCACCCATGTCCCCTCTGGAAACATTCGACCACCTCTGCTCAAGCTTCAGGGATGCCCTGCAGAGGAGGGGAGCTACCTACCACCAAGCTGAGGTAATGGTGACCTCGTGGATGCGACCTGCGGCTCGACGGAGCTACTACAGGCAAACACCACGAGCCTCCAAAATGGCCGCCCGACAACACAGACTACAACGGGCCCTCAGGCGGAAAATGGCGGCTGGCATATCGGGCGCAATCCCTTACCGGCAAATGCACGCATCCAGATATGCACACCGACCGTCACAAGCATGCAACCCACCGGATCACAATCCCAGCACCTATTGCAGCCTGAATGGACGCCAAGCACTGATCAGGGCAACACAAGCGAATGGGCGGCAGCTGTGCCCACGGGGCACCGCCAGAGCCAACGACCGAAGCGGTGTCAGCAAGCTAGGGGGGCACAAAGGCCACCCTGCCCTGGAAGACAACCTGCCACGGACCGGCATGGGCTGAAAGAGACTGGTTTGCAGGCACACAACCCCGGTTTCAACCAATCTCCTTATGCTATATTGTATTCTATATCTCCAGTGACATGTACCAACCTAAATCACACTACAGCTAAATCAGTCTGTCTAAATACGCCCAAATCAGCCTGTAGTTAGACATGTTTATATGTTTGCTTAAAACTGCGCCTGACGCTTAACAATCGAGTATTCAGTTACCCTAATCGTTAACACACATACGCTAGTAAAGAGTACCGTTATCCAGTTAATTTTCTATCACTTTTATGACACACTCTAAGTACACTCTTATGCACAAGTCATGTTCCCCGCATAGGTCTCTACTATCTCTGTTTCTCCATGACATGTGTAATATGCTACAGTATTTTAAATCAAACGTGTTCCTGATCTACTGTTTTCCAATAATATAAAAAAAAATGTGCCTGTATTTCAAATGCCATAACAAGTCATACCAGAGTTTATTTCCCTACCGGCTGTCGCTGTTGTGGCACACGCCGGCTGTTTGTTCAATCAGTGCACAACCAAAATAAAGAATTAAAAAAAAAAAAGTAAAGTAAAAAAAGTTTGAAAGAGTAAAAAAATACATTAAAAAATGTTCATTACCCCTAGACCTAGAACTAACTAGAGAAAAAATGATCCCCTGCTAAGGTTAAAAATATGCCTTTCAAAAATAATATGCGTTTGTGAAGTTCTTTGGATAACAAACCAGCTAAACTACTCCAAAGTGGAATATGGACATAGCGTAAAAAAGTTAGAAAAAAATTGAATGGCTGTGTCTCAAATGTGCCCCTTCACCATTCACATATACCTGGCACAGGTACATACAGGGGTATTGCTGTACTCAGATGACATAGCTGAGCAACATATGAAGTATTATACAGCCCTAGCACACATAAGATTTGCAAAATATACTATGCAAACTCACTTTGTATGTCAAAAAGGCAGAAAAAAATGCTTATTGCCACTACACTTGGAACAAGCTAGTGGAAAAATGAGCCCACACTAAGATTCAAAATATGCCTTTTGAAATACCCTGTGATGTCTTCTTTAAGAAATGGTCTACCTGTGTATGGTGTAGTTAGAATATGTAGCCTACTAAAGTGCTCCAATTTGGGACACGGACGCATCAAAACTTGAAAATTCACCTGAACATGTCACGTCTCTTTTACAGCACTGTAACGTCATAAAATAGTGTCTACGTCATACGTTGGGCATATTGTTTTACTCAGAAGATGTAACCGAGCATAATTTTGGGGATTTTATGACAGTGGCACATATCAAGTGTAAGAAATACTCAGCAAACATGCAACATGTATGTAAAAATTCAATTTTTTCCCCCTCACCACAAACATTGGCATAAATGGGTGAAAACATTTGTGACAAGTTAATGCACAATATAAGATCCCTGGGGTGTCTGCTTTTTCAAATGAAAGCGCTTTGTGAGGTTATTTGAATAGTCAAACTGCTATAATACCCCAAAATGAGACATAGGCCCGTCAAATCCATCTATGAAAATTCTAACTATAGAAACTGAAATAGCCTTGTCTCTTATATGGCATTGTAGATTCATAGAATAGTGCCAAAGGCATTCAATGGGGGTATCATTATACTCAGCAGATGTTGCTGAACACAAGAGGGGTTCTGTGCAGGAATAGCACACACCAACCTTACAAAATACACATTACAAAAACCTATATGCGAAAATAGACACAATTTTACTCCAATATTTAGCAGAGATTCGCGATGAAATGGCTACGTTAAAAGTGTCAAAATAACCTTAGGTAAATAGCCTGTGATATCTACTTTATATAAATATATACTTTTGTGTGGCAATTTTGTTTTCTGTAATGGCAACTAAACCTACAAGACAAACATACCAACTTCTAAAATTGTTTCACATTAAAATTGTATTTTAGTCTTTGTATTTTGTGTCCTGTAACTTTCAAAATAATCTGAAATCCTACACATATTATGTAGTCTATAAATCAAGACACATAAATTAATTTATTTTGAATTACTTTTCGTAAGCTGGACATATTATGCAGACGCTATTATTGCCAAAACTGTGAAAAAATGTTTAGTTTTTTTTCCATTTTTTGGCACTTTTTTATAATTAATGAGAATTCATCCATGTATATATGTCACATCAAATTAAATCCCTCTTTGCCCTCTAAAAAAATGTATATAATATGTGTTTGTGCAATAAATGACCAAGATGCAAATTGCGTTTGAACACAAACAGAAAAAGGTGCAAAAATGGCTTGAGTACTTAAGGGTAAGACAAGCTTTTGAAGCTGTGTCCTTAAGGGGTTAAATAACCCCACCCATCACAATAAGAAAAACAGCCCTTTTCTCAATTCTCATTCATGCAAAATGAAATAAATTATAAATATTTTACTTAAATACTTCTTTCTGTGGCTATGCATAGGTAATCTATTTTCATATTTTAAGAATACTTTAGGACAAATATTAAAGTCCACAATTGATATGATATGAAGTTTTAATAACAATATCACCTTTTAAATACTTTGTTTATCATTATCACAAAACATTTTTTTGTTGGATGCAATATCCGATATCACCACTGGGTGGACATGTGATGTGCCTGATTCTCTCTCTCTCTCTCTCTGAAATCAGTTGTCTTCATGTTTGTATAACATAGTCTAAATTGCTTTGTGAATAATGGACTGTGGATTTATGTAGGCGAGTCATGCAAAGCATAGACGATTGTCATTCTCTTATGCCTAATTATGATTTGTTCAGTAATTTGAATTGAAACCTTTATTGCAAAATGCAGAACAATATGACTATGTTGGCTACAATTTTAAATCTGAGCATTTTTCCAACTATTTTGTTCCAGCAATACAAAAACACAGTAATTCAAGCAATTTTTTATTTCACTCTTTTATTGTATTAATAGATATATTACTTTTCTAATTATTCTTTTTAGACTAATAAAGTAATTTTAAAAAATCCTATACTAACATAAGCCTACATAACCTGTCAGCATTAGTAACTGAATGATGGTGTTGTTTGACTTTCTGCTAATATCAAATTGATATTACTGCAAATTTCGCAAACCATCTTTCTGCTGGTAACCAAATGTATCTTAAAAGTATAATTTTGCTATTAATCTTGCAATGTCACACTTGATATCATGTGGTTACCGAGGTAAAGTAAACAAAAATTGCTACGCTGATGGATTTTTTAATTACATCACAGGTTGAAGGTCAATTCAAGAAGATGGCACCAAGGGCATGCTGGCTGCCACAGATGGAACTACATAACAACCACCCACAGGAATCCATCTTACATATGAGAGAGATTGGGAAACAAGTCAATAGCCTTAAGAAAGCAAAGCATGCAAGTGAGCAAGGACCAATATGATGGTAGAGTGAAGCATGAAGGAACAAACATGGAGTGGTATTGGAAAGTGAATGGAAGAGTGTGTTGGTGAAGACAAGCACCATTAGAGTAGAAAGTGAGAGGTTAAATATGAGGGTGGGAACACAAAGTAGTAGCTGGGGTTTTGGCAAGAGTATCCTGGATTGTGTATACATGACGAGAGCAAGTGTGACGGGACTGTCATGAGCTGTTAGGGTATGTGCAGCTGAGAGTGCTGGGGTGAATTGCCTTCAGAGTGCTGATACATAAATGGTGCATGAAAGGGAGATAATACACATTACACTATTGCTCCCTTATTCAAGAAAACCATGACAAATCAACCACTAAACTACAGACCATGCTCAAAAACTGGATAACTTCCAATTTATCGTGGGTTGGTTGTATTTACTCTGTCAAGATGAGTGCATTACCACTGATCTTATATTTATTCTGCACTGTCCAGGTTCAACTACTTAAATCGATCATGCAACATCTACAACATACTTTGAACGCCCACATTTGGAAAAAAAGGCCTCCAACAGTAGCTGTTATGACTATTAGATTCCAAAGATGGGAGCGTTAAGAGTTCCAGATATTGTGGCTTACCATGTTGCAATTATCTTAACTCAAACATTGGCTACTAAAACCACAAACAAGGTTCCTCTATGAAAAGAAAATGTTACCTGCGCTTTCTCCTTAATCCCTATGTATATTTAGACAAATGGAGGTCATTTAGTTGCTCCAATGGCCATTGGAGGGAATGCCCGCCTGCCAACGTCAAGGCAGACCCCCCTAAGCGGGTCCTAACACTGACCCTTCAGCCTGCTTCCTTGAGCTTCTGGCAAAGATATCTCTAATGAGACAGAAAGGGGTATTTTTTATATACACCCCTATACTTATTAACCCTTAATAGGGAACACATGGGATGGGCAGCAGCATTGTAACCAGGCTGTGTGATACAAAGTAAACACAAATACAAAAAGAGAAGTCCTGCGCTTAGTCCCATTACTGCTGGGCCAGCAGCAAGGACTACAATACACATCAGCCCCACTGCCCCACACAGCCCCACTGCCTTGACGTTGGCAGGCGGGCATTCCCTACAATGGCCATTGGAGCAACTAAATGACCTCCATTTGTCTAAATATACATAGGGATTAAGGAGAAAGCGCAGGTAACATTTTCTTTTCTTTGGTTTTTACTATATATTGGGGCTGATGTGTATTGTAGTCCTTGCTGCTGGCCCAGCAGTAATGGGACTAAGCGCAGGACTTCTCTTTTTGTATTAAGGTTCCTCTATGGTGCAACTTTGAAAGAGCATATTTAACTCCATATACTGAAGTCCAGTTGTTGTGGTCCCCAGAGCACCTGTGCTAGAAATTAGAAAATATATTGACAATTTCATGCTGTGTCCTTTGATTTGGAGACTATGGGTATTCTAAACAGCTCGTTTGGTTTTTGTCTGTGACTCTCTCTGCCTCTCTTCCTGTTTGTCTCTGCACTTTTGTTCCTAATCAAATGTTTATTTTCTCTATATTGCTCATACACTCTTTCATACTGTCTACTCTATATTATCTCCCTTTCTTTTTTTATGTATCATTTTTTTAAAGTATCAAACCATATTCTCAACTAGATTTAGCACCACTTACTACATCTCTGCACACCTGATCATAATCTAAAACATTGGCATCAATCTGGCATTCTATATATATGCAACTTATTACATAATAGTCAACTTGTTTACTGAAATCAAGAACCAATACTCTCTTTCAGGAAATTTACTTATTTACTTATCTTCAAATTAAATACACTCTCCAACCTCACATGCTCGACATTCCCATCAACACTAATCTTTCATCATTCCTTAAACTTTATCTCGGCACCAAAATACAAACAAAACTGCTAACCACATGCTACTAACTATTGATGAATTCCAATTCCAATCAGAAACTATCCTTCACTTGCCAATGGGAAAAATAATTACAGAAATAATTTCCAATAGAATACTGGAATAAAGATTTCACAGATATGTCAAATGTTTCTTCCCCTGGATAACAAGTAGAAACGCATTATTTAGCTGGCATTAGCCCCTATAAACCACATATATCCCACGACAATGAGCAAATGTTGGAGATGTCTGGCTGAGGGGTGCTCTATGCTTTATAGATTCTGAAGCTGCCAGAAACTAAAGAAATACGAGTCAAATATTCAATATATTTTGCAGAAATTGCTAAAAACTACCTTACCACTCCTACCCTAAATGTACCTCCTAGATATGCTGCCAAACTCACTGTTGCAGGCACAAACATCTATGTTGCTATATGTTCTTACACAAATAATATTGCAAAACACTGGATATCAGTTGAGAGTCCGTACATTTCCTTGGTCATTACTGCACTCAAATCAACAAAACATTTTGAAAAGATGATACTCAGGGACCTAGGGACCATAAAGAAGTTTCACAACAGTTGGACAATGTGGGAAGAACACTACAATAACTAACCCGGAACACTAAACTTGGCCCGGACCGATCGCTCGGGGTTCTCCATTCCACATTTAATCCACCTCCCACATACCTCCCTTTCATTTCTCTTTTTCTTTTCTCTCTCTTCATCTTTGGTTTTTCCATCTGTCAATAATCAACAGGGTGTGGTTTGCTCAAAAGAGAAAGTATCAAAGAATATGAACATATTGTACCTCCAAGACATTGAAACATTGTTACAACAGTGAGCTGATGCTACATTATAAATTAAAAATTGTCCTCTAAAAAGATGTTATGTACAATAATAATGTCTATTTCTCTATTGTTAAAATGCTGGTGAAATACAATCTAACCGTTCTGCTTTTACACTTACCTTGAAAACAATGTAGGTAGAAAAATACAACATCTTCAAAAAAATGATACATAAAAAAAGAAAGGGAGATAATATAGAGTAGACAGTATGAAAGAGTGTATGAGCAATATAGAGAAAATAAACATTTGGTTAGGAAGAAAAGTGTAGAGACAAACAGGAAGATAGGCAGAGAGGGTCACAGACAAAAACTAAACAAGCTGTTTAGTTTGTGCACAGTAAAAAAAGAACTACCGTATATACTCGAGTATAAGCCGACCCGAATATAAGCCGAGGCCCCTAATTTTACCCCAAAAAACTGGGAAAACTTATTGACTCGAGTATAAGACTAGGGTGGGAAATGCAGCAGCTACTGGTACATTTCTACATAAAATTAGATCCTAAAAAAATTATATTAACTGAATATTTATTTACAGTGTGTGTATATAATTAATGCAGTGTGTATATGAATGCAGTGTGTGTGTATGCAGTGTGTGTATGAGTGCAGTGTGTATATAATGAATGGAGTGCAGTGTGTGTGTATGAGTGCAGTGTGTGTATAATGAGTGCAGTGTGTGTATAATGAGTGCCGTGTGTGTATAATGAGTGCAGTGTGTATGAATGCAGTGTGTATATAATGAATGCAGTGCAGTGTGTGTATGAGTGCAGTGTGTATGCAGTGTGTGTATGAGTGCAGTGTGTGTGTGTATGAGTGCAGTGTGTGTGTGTATGAGTGCAGTATGTGTGTGTATGAGTGCAGTGTGTGTGTGTGTATGAGTGCAGTGTGTATGCAGTGTGTGTATAATGAGTGCAGTGTGTATGTATGAGTGCAGTGTGTATGTATGAGTGCAGTGTGTATGTATGAGTGCAGTGTGTATGTATGAGTGCAGTGTGTATGTATGAGTGCAGTGTGTATGTATGAGTGCAGTGTGTATGTATGAGTGCAGTGTGTGTGAGTGCAGTGTGTGTGAGTGCAGTGTGTGTATAATGAATGCAGTGTGTATGTATGAGTGCAGTGTGTGTGAGTGCAGTGTGTATGCAGTGTGTGTATAATGAATGCAGTGTGTATGTATGAGTGCAGTGTGTATGTATGAGTGCAGTGTGTGTGAGTGCAGTGTGTATGAATGCAGTGTGTTTATAATGAATGCAGTGCAGTGTGTGTATGTGCAGTGTGTGTGTGTGTGTGTGAGTGCAGAGCATTGGTGGGGGTGGGCATTTTATTAATTATTATTTAATTATTATTTTAATATTTTTTTTAATGTTATTTTTTTTTATTTTATTATTATTTGTATTATTATTTTTATGTTATTATTTTAATTATTTTTTCCTTATTATTATTTGTTTTATTATTATTTTTATTTTTTCGTCCCCCCTCCCTGCTTGTTAGCTGGCCAGGGAGGGGGGCTCTCACTCCCTGGTGGTCCAGTAGATGGGCTGTAGGAGGGGGGCTGTCAGGAAGCTGTAACTTACCTTCACCGCAGCTCCTGTCAGCTCCCTTCTCTCTTCTCCGGTGCGTGCAGCTCCCAGGTCAGCTCCCTCTGCAACTCTCGCGGCCGCGCGGAGCGTTGCCACGGGCTCTGACCCCGCGGCTCTCGCGAGAGTTGCAGAGGAAGCTGACCTGGGAGCTGCACGCACCGGAGAAGAGAGAAGGGAGCTGACAGGAGCTGCTGTGAAGGTAAGTTACAGCTTCCTGACAGCCCCCGGTCCATGTCTGTATTATGGCAATGAAAATTGCCATAATACAGACAACTGACTCGAGTATAAGACGAGTGGGGGGTTTTCAGCACAAAAAATGTGCTGAAAAACTCGTCTTATACTCGAGTATATACGGTACTAAGCATTCAGAGCTACATTGTCCTCGTTGCAAATCTTCCCATAGATTCCAAAAGTTCCATATTTGTTAGGCTGTTTCCAAAACATAAAATTGTGAAAAACGTGCAGATTATTCACCAAAGTTGGGAATGCAAAGTGATTTTCAAATTTAAGGCTGAACTGATCTGGAAGCATAGCTGACTTTGAAGACTTTGATATTTTTTTTTATAAATTGGCTATTTTTAACTTAAATTTGATTTATAACTTTAGTAAATAACCCTGTTAAATTGCATGTTTTGGGCCAAAATGATTGCTGTTTTGATCTAAAAGGGACACTATAGTCACCAGAACAACTACAGCTTATTGAATTTGTTCTGGTTTGTAGAATCATTACCTTCAGGCTTTATGCTGTAAACACTGTCTTTTCAGAGAAAATGCAGTGTTTACATTACAGCCTAGTGATAACTTCACTGGCCACTCCTTAGAATGCTGTTAGAGATCCTTCCTGTGATTGGCTCAGAACACCACTTCTGTCAGCAGGCAGTGGGCAGGTCAAAAGAAAACAGGCACAAAGCCAGCAGCTCCAGACTTGAATACAAGTAAGATTTGAATATATTTAGGGAGGCATGAAGGGAGCAGGGGGGCTAGATGGTGGTTTTAACCCCATAGGGTCAGGAATAATTAGATATTCCTTTGCAAGTATTCTAGGTTCTTGGTTTAGTGAATAGATACATTTGTTCTTAAAGCAGCACAGTCATGCCAAACTTACCTTTCCCCAATCGATTCCTTTTCTCTCCCTCTGTCAGGATCTGTTCTTCATTTCTTCCTATCTGCTCTAGTTTTCTTTAACACATAAGAAAAAGTAGGGACTACTTTGTCTTATGGAGGTTTCCAAGCCTGACCATCTCTGACCAGCAGAGGAGCAATTTTCCCACAGTTCTCACCTTTGAGCCATGATCTTGTGATGCTTCCAATAAGTATTCCCGAAAGTCCTGTCACTTAGACAGAATGCCTGCGAAACTATCGGATTTTATCCTAACAGAATGAGAACAGTTTGTTCATTCATGTTAGGATGACTTTGGTACTTTTAGGTCGGTTCGAAATTTCATTTGAATTAATAAAAGTCTGATCCCATCCTTCCTGCATCTTGCAGCCACTTAGTAGACAACTCCCTAATTCCCATGTTATCAGGGAGCTATCTACCAAAAGTCTGAAAGACCTAAATTGGTCTTACAGCCAAATTTACTAATACTAAGTAAAGATTATTTAATATTAGTAAATAATCTGCCCCTACTCGCTATGCCATGAGTAGGGTCATGTCTAGTAAACAGTGAGCAGCCTGTGGCCCTAAATAACAATAAGGGTGGGACCTATTGTCCTCCCCCCTCGGCCCATCCCTGAGCAGCGGATGGGGGCCCTAAATAACAATAAGGGCCACCTATTGTCCTCCCTCCCGGCCCTACCCCTGAGCGACGGGTGGGGGCCTAAATGAAAATTTTAACTCCCCCAGGTGACTTGGGGTCACTAAGCCCCTAGTCACCCACCCACCCAAAAAAAAATTAATAAACCCCTACCCCCCTCACCCTAAAATTAGTGAGGGTGAGGACAATAAAATTAAATCCCTGTAAATAAAAAATAGCTTACCATTTTATGACTTCTTTTTTTCTAAAATCTTTTTTCAGCCCCCCAAAAAGGCACATAAAAGTCCATAATACTTGTTGGACTTTGAAAATAAAATAAAAAAACAGAGCGCAAAAAAATCTGACGAAAAGAAAAAAACAGACGCTAAAAAAATAATCCATCTTCACCCATGGAGGGCACGGCACAGACTGAGCTCTGCAGGGCGGGGAAAGGCTTATAAAGCCTCCCCACGCCTTGCAATTAGGCTCAGAGCACTCTGATTGGTTGGTTTAAGCCAAGCCGAGTGCTCTCACAGGTAAATGAAGAGATCGACAGGTAAGTCTCTAAATTTACAAGCAAAATTTTTTTGCACCAAGTGCAAAGGAACCCTTGTGGCTATAAGAAGGGGGAAATAAAATAAATGTAAATTACCCTGTATAAATAGGAAGTGCGAAGACTCCTCAATGTCTTCTAAACCATAAATATAGAGCAATATAAAAAATGCACAACCTAAAAATATAAAAACAAAGGGAGACCGCAATAGTGTAGATAAAAAACTAATGATAAAATAAAAAAAGATTAAAATGTACTCACAAATGTAAGGATAAAAAGGCGGGGTATACAAAATCTCTTCAAGTGCTTCTTTTCTTCTCCTATTCCAGAATGGAAGCTTAGGACAAAGCACAGAAACAAAACATAGTGTATAGCTGTATAAGTAAAGGGATAACTTTTTTTTGTATGCACTTACAAAATAAAAGTAGTAAAAAGGCTCATCAGATCACTCGACGTCTTCCCAGTCAGGAAAAATAATAACCATCAGGGTTTGGAAGTCTCTAAATTTACCTGTCACAGCACTCTGATTGGTTGGCTTGAAATCCAACCAATCAGAGTTATCGGTGTCCTTTTACACAGCATGGGAAATTTATTTGGATTTTCAAGAAAACTAGAGCAGACAGGAAGAAATGAAGAACAGATCCTGACAGAGGGAGAGAAGAGGAATCGATTGGGGAAAGGTAAGTTCATCAACTTGCGGAAATAATTTACTTCCCTACAGCTTTATATTTGCATACAATACAAGTATTTGTACTATCAGACTTATACCCAGTACTAAATACTGCCTTCTGCACAGTCTTGTCCATGTTGCTAAAACATGTCTTGGATAGCCTTTCAATTACCTGCCCCTGCTTATTGCAATCCATTATAAATGCTCTCCTAACACTTTTCTCCCCTGTCATTCCTTGCACTCGCTGTCTGAATCCTCAAAGTTTCAGTTTAAAATTCTGGTTCTCAGTCAGTGGAAAAAAAATAAAGTGAACTATGTTAAACAGGAGCTGAATATTGTGAAAATAAGGTGAAACTTATTATGGGTGGGTGGATGAATGGATTTTGTAGCAAAATTTAACTTCAACAAAATGTAACCCTTTGTTTTTTTCAAAACGAATGTACACTACTTTAAGAAAAAAAAAACACACAAAAAGAAAAAAGTTAAATCAACCAGACAGCTAGAACCCAGAATTGCTCGTACTTTGAGGAAATGTGAGACCCACCAGTGAAGGTCTATATTATCCGGCAATAGTCTCAACATAACAGCTATAAGGTTCTAGATTTCTGTCCATCAGTCTTTGAAAAGTAGCGGGGACCAATGTAAGCCACATGGCAAAACCTTCTAAGGAAATAATACCTTAGATATTTAAAAAGCTATCTTTTCCTTCACTCATCAGCTTTCCCATCTCTAGGCATTGAATATGTATCGAATGTTGACACTGTTTAATTCATGGTGAACACTCCTCTAATATATTAATTATTATTATTATTTTATTGATAAAGCATCAATGCATTCCGCATTGCTGTACAATGTGTGCTCTAACAAGCACGTAATTGTAACCCGACAAGTTTGATGCATAAGAACAGAGAGGTTGAGGATCCTGCTCAATTAGTTTACATGCTAGAGGGAGTAGAGTATGTAATGAACATCGGGTCTAGACTGCAATACATGGGGGCTATTCACTCATACTGCACCTCCTCAATAATATCAAGATGCAAATTATTATTGATGTCTCCACTTATAAATAACTTCTGTAAGCTGTTGATATAAACAACTAGTAGCAGCTGCTAATTACTGAGTGGTTTCCAATAGATGTGAGTACAAATCCCTTTCAGCTGTGTCGAACTAATCGAATCGACGAGCAAATCAATATAGTCAAGAATTGTCTAATGAATCGATTATTTTGTTCATAGATTAAATAGCATTTGATTTGTTCAACACAGCTGAAAGGGATTTGTACACAAGACTAGTTTCTAATGTTATTGCTATATTTTTATTGGCTGAACACCAATGATGTCTGCTTGCAAAGAATCTAGAGATTAGCTACTTGCTGCTAAAGAACAGAATTCTGCATTGTACAAGTTGTTACCATAGCAGCAACACTTTGCTGGCAAACCTTGAGAATGCATAGTTTACCCTGTGATTGGTCTTATATACACAATCTATTAAACTGTGATTTTGTGCTATGCATGATGCATATCTATGGCTGTTTGAAGATTCATGTCTGCAATGTGAATTGTTTATTTCAATGGCACACGCACTTACAATCTTGTGTCTGAGCTTTTCTTTGATTTTATTGCAGCTTGAAATGTGTTCTAGGGCAGTGTTCTCCAACCCAGTCCTCATGGACCACCAACAGTTCAGGTTTTGTCAGCATCAATGGAATAAAACAGGGGAATACATAACTCTTGCACTGTTGGTGGTCCACGAGGACTGGGTTGGGGAACACTGAGATGCCATTTAGCCAACATGTATGTTTCCTGTAGGATGTATGGGGTGTTGGTGTTATTTGCATATTTGCCCCTTACAAGAAGTTGGCAAGGGTTTCAAGGGTTGTCAGAAGCCATTAGAGAGTAGCAGCAAGGTTGGAAAACAGTTGATAAGTTGCGGTTAGCAGCTCTTATAGAGAATAATGGGTGTTGTTAGTTATTACTCAGCAACTTTATGTATGGTTTATCAATGATTCTCCAGCAATGTTGAAAGGAAGAAAATATATCCTTGTTACTTTCAGTAAACCTCCTTACTTTCTCTTTCTGATTGAAAGGTAGACTAGCTTTTCAGTAGCTACAAACATGGTTGGACCTCCCTATGCTTTCTGCTCTGGATTATTTTCCACTTTTATGATATTTTCAAAAACCTCCTTGAGTCTGTGCCATGTAGTAAGAATTGTGTACAGTAAAATACTGTAGAGGCTAATTCCATTACCCTGTCTCATGCATACAAATTCCTGTTATGTTATTTTTTTGGGCGGTTTCCATTTTCTGTAAATGTTCCTTCACTATCAGCATGGCATATACCACCTTATCTTGGGTTTGGCCTATGGGCTACATTATTTTAGTTGCACATAGAAGGCTTATCAATAAACTGCAATCTTTAAAGTTTGGATACCAATATTGTTGAATGGGCGAGGCAGTGGCTGAGTGACAGGCAACAGAGGGTTGTAGTCAATGGAGTATATTCGAAGCTTGGGCTTGTCACCAGTGGGGTACCTCAGGGATCTGTACTTGGACCCATTCTCTTTAATGTTTTTATTAGTGATATTGCAGAAGGTCTTGATGGTAAGGTGTGTCTTTTTGCTGATGATACTAAGATATGTAACAGGGTTGATGTTCCAGGGGGGATAAGCCAAATGGCTAATGATTTAGGTAAACTAGAAAAATGGTCAGAGTTGTGGCAACTGACATTTAATGGGGATAAGTGCAAGATAATGCATCTTGGACGTAAAAACCCAAGGGCAGAGTACAGAATATGTGATAGAGTCCTAACCTCAACATATGAGGAAAGGGATTTAGCGATGATTATTTCTGATCACTTAAAGGTAGGCAGACAATGTAATAGAGCAGCAGGAAATGCTAGCAGAATGCTTGGTTGTATAGGGAGAGGTATTAGCAGTAGAAAGAGGGAAGTGCTCATGCCATTGTACAGAACACTGGTGAGACCTCACTTGGAATATTGTACGCAGTACTGGAGACTGTACCTTCAGAAGGATATTGATACCTTAGAGAGAGTTCAGAGAAGGGCTACTAAACTGGTTCATGGATTGCAGGATAAAACTTACCAGGAAAGGTTAAAGGATCTTAACATGTACAGCTTGGAGGAAAGACGAGACAGAGGGGATATGATAGAAACATTTAAATACATAAAGGGAATCAACACAGGAAAGGAGGACTATATTTAAAAGAAGAAAAACTACCACAACAAGAGGACATAGTCTTAAATTAGAGGGACAAAGGTTTAAAAATAATATCAGGAAGTATTACTTTACTGAGAGGGTAATGGATGCATGGAATAGCCACCCCAGCTGAAGCGGTAGAGGTTAACACAGAAAAGGAGTTTAAGCATGCGTGGGATAGGCATAAGGCTATCGTAACTATAAGTTAAGGCCAGAGACTAATGAAAGTATTTAGAAAATTGGGCAGACTAGATGGGCCGAATGGTTCTTATCTGCCGTCACATTTTATGTTTCTATGTTTCTATTTATCTATATCTGTAAGACGTCTAAAGTATCATGAGTATGAATACTCAAAAGGAGAGAAAACACTGGACATTTGTGGTATCTCTTTTTATGAGATATGCTAGAAAGTAATCCCAGTTTTTACCACCCTCGTCAACTACTTTTCTTAATTTACATTTCAGGATTTTGTCAATACTTTCTGTGAATCCATCTGTCTGTAGATAAAAGAAGAGGTCTTAAGATGTTTAAAGTATAGTGTTGTCGCGAACCCGAAATTTTCGGTTCGCGAACGGCGAACGCGAACTTCCTCAAATGTTCGCGAACCGGCGAACCGGGCGAACCGCCATTGACTTCAATGGGCAGGCGAATTTTAAAACCAACAGGGACTCTTTCTGGCCACAAAAGTGATGGAAAAGTTGTTTCAAGGGGACTAACACCTGGACTGTGGCATGCCGGAGGGGGATCCATGGCAAAACTCCCATGGAAAATTACACAGTTGATGCAGAGTCTGCTTTTAATCCATAAAGGGCAGAAATCACCTACCATTGACACCTGTCCTCAAAGCCCCTGATACACACTGACACAGAGCAGAATAGAGACTGTTCCCCGTCCTCAGAGACCATGATACACACTGACACAGAGCAGAATAGAGACTGTTACCCCTACATAGGGTCACTTGGCAGATATGGCGGGGTCGTGGGAGGGGGAGGATGACTTTCACCTCTTCCCCTGTTAGATTCCCGTTGTGCTGTGACATCACCCTTATACGCTGTGTAAAGCATACTATTTAATTTGATCAGCATGGCCACTTGAGTTTTCACGCTGCTTGTAGTTTATATATGGTTCACAAAAATCAAACAAACGATAAAGTAAACATGTAAGGATTCAGAATATTCTTTCAAACCCTTACACATTGTGTGTACGTATTTTTTGTCTTAAGTTTGTGGCTTTAAAGAGGTTCACGTTGTTTCTATGATGTGCATAACATGTTCTTATAAATGTTTGTTAAATTTTTCCTGGAATTTTAATTTTTGAATCTGAATAAAGATAGTCAAATCCCTGATACACACTGACACAGAGCAGAATAGGGACTGTTCCCCCTACATAGGGTTCACTTGGCAGATATGGATTGACACCTATCCTAATGATCCCTGATACACACTGACACAGAGCAGAATAGAGACTGTTCCCCGTCCACAGAGACCATGATACACACTGACACAGAGCAGAATAGGGACTGTTACCCCTACATAGGGTCACTTGGCAGGTATGGATTGACACCTGTCCTCAAAGCCCATGATACACACTGGGGGAAGCTACTGTCCTCCCCAACCCCTGCGCGGTGGGGGCCATAAATCACAATGGGGAGCAGTCCTCCCCCCCTCGGCCCCCACCCCTGCGCGGTGGGTGGGGGCCATAAATCACAATGGGGGGCCTACTTTCCTCCCCCCCGGCCCCCATCCCTGCGCGGTGGATGGGGTCATAAATCACAATGGGACGGACCTACTGATAGGAGTGGAGTATTGTTCATATCAGTTTAATACCTTCCGCGTCTCCTATCAGTGGATGTGTATATGGCAGCCATTTTAGGAACCGCACACCTTGGACCCGAGCAAGGTCACCTCGTTCAAGCTGCTCTGGTTCCTTGATGAGCCAGCTGCCCGTGAGTTAACATGTCCCGTGGAGAAGCACTCTGTCCTGTAAAGCCTCACCACAAAAAAATTAAATAAATAACAGCACTCGGAGTGGTGAGTTTAGTAAATGTTCATATCAGTTTAATACCTTCCGCGTCTCCTATCAGTGGACATGTATATGGCAGCCATTTTAGGAACCGCACACCTGGGACCCGAGCAAGGTCACCTCTTTCAACAGGCGATTTGATTTGGCCCTGTAAAACTATCCTGGATATTCTCTACAATTTCTATGGATATGGCATTGATTTACGTAACAGGGAGATGGAAGAAGATGCTTGGTCGGTCCTCTTACTTGAAATTTGGGGCACTGCGCGGGCAAGCTAATGTGCCACCAGATAGGAGTGGTGAGTTTAGTATTGTTCATATCAGTTTAATACCTTCCGCGTCTCCTATCAGTGGACGTGTAAATGGCAGAGATTTTTAATTGTTGAATCACCTCCCCTTTTTAGGCCAAGGTGGGAAGATGCTTAGACCACTGGTATATTGGTGCCATCTTGGAGGATTTTTTTTGGGTTTGGTTTTTGAAGCCACAGTGCTGCACCAGTGGGCCTAAAAATTAGGCATGTACACATGCCTGAAAATTTGGTATTGTTGCAGCCGCTGCTGTAGCAGCGGCCAGAAAAATTGATGGTTTTAAAAGCACGCTATAGAGACGCCAGATATGATTGGCAATGTGCACTGGAACAGTTCTGGAGAGCACACGCTGAAGGAAGGACTGACAGAGCCGCTTGAAGGACACTGACTGGCTGCTATTAGCTTACACTATAAACCTTTTTTCTTTGTAAAAGCACGCTAAAGAGACACCAAATATGATTGGCAACTGTCAAAGCACGCTGGCACAGGTCTGCAGAGCACACGCTGAAGTAGGCCTGACACCCAGACGCTTGCAGACAACTAACTGCTCTTCTATTACAGTGAAAAAAAATTATTTCTTTTAAATCTAAAGCTTAATCTATTGTAAAAACAGATATGAGTGGTGGCACTGGGCAAGAGGGCACAGTATCCACTGTGAACCTCACACAGAAGCTGGCAGGCAGGCAACTGCTCTTCTATTACAGTGAAAAAAAAAATATTTCTTTTAAATCTAAAGCTTAACCTATTGTAAAAACAGATATGAGTGGTGGCACTGACTGTGCAAATGGGCAAGGCATCCAACCTGACACAGAAGCTGGCAGGCAGGCAACTGCTCTTCTATTACAGTGAAAAAAAAATATTTCTTTAAAATCTAAAGCTTAACCTATTGTAAAAACAGATATGAGTGGTGGCACTGACTGTGCAAATGGGCAAGGCATCCAACCTGACACAGAAGCTGGCAGGCAGGCAACTGCTCTTCTATTACAGTGAAAAAAAATTATTTCTTTAAAATCTAAAGCTTAACCTATTGTAAAAACAGATATGAGTGGTGGCACTGGGCAAGTGGGCACAGTATCCAATGTGAACCTCACACAGAAGCTGGCAGGCAGGCACCTTCAATTACTTACACAGAAAAAAAAAAAAGCAGCCTGATGTTCTAGCCCTAAAAAGGGCTTTTTGGGGTGCTGTCCTTACAGCAGAGATCAGATGAGTCCTTCAGGATTGTAGTGGACACTGAATACCCTAGCCTAGCTATCAATTTCCCTATCTAATCAGCAGCAGCTAAACTTTCCCTCCTCTCACTAAGCATGCATCTTCCGAATGAATCGAAAATGGATGCTGGGAGGAAGGTTGGAGGGTGTGGAAGGGAGGGAGTGCTGCTGATTGGCTGTAATGTGTCTGCTGACCGAGAGGCACAGGGTCAAAGTTTGCCCAATGATGACGAATAGGGGGCGGATCGAACTGCGCATGTGTCCGCCCACCGCGGCGAACGCGAACACGCTAAGTTCGCCGGGAACTGTTCGCCGGCGGACAGTTCGGTACATCACTATTAAAGTAGTTTACACATAAATCACTAATAAACTCAGACATAAACAATGTACCTTGACCTGTCAGCATTTCTTTAGAAATGAATATCCTGTTAAATATAATATGTTTCTGTGTTATTATCAGAGACTATAAATATATGCAAGGGCTTGTGGATGTTTTGTTACATAATCACCAATATATTGATATATTGATGCCCACTTCCCATATGGCCTACCAAGTCATTAGCAATTAAGGTCATTGTCTTGCACATGATTGATAACTTGGGGTAACTTTGCACCTTGGTGGTTTTCTAGCACTGTACACTGTTAGAAAGCTCTACAAAACGTTATGCCATGCCACATCTCTTTAATTTCTACTCATTCCTAAGAAGGTCTATACCCATCTGATGGAAAGCTATGACCTCCTTAACAATACAGCTTTCCCCAAGTGTCCAGCACATTAGAAGATGTATCAACTGAATAAGCATCTCTTATCAGAAACCTATGCCTCACGTAACATTTGCCTTTCCTAAAAATGTCTTACATTTCTATTACTCTTTCTAGTTGATCGGTGTTACAAGATAAACAGAGAAACAGAAAACCTTGTTGTGTTGGTTCTTCTTTTCGTGAGGCATAATCCATCATTTCAGCCAGATGGTTCAAATTGGTAAACGTTTCTATTTGAGCAGAATAATTCTTATTTATTTCCTTATATATGTTTGAGTATCAACATAGGCTTTAATTTCATATTTCTGAATAATCTTTTCAAGTTATTTTCTTTTTTTGGATATTATTTTAAAATGATTTAATTCCCCTTTAATACTAAATAATCCCTAACATGCATATCCTATTCTATATTGACTGTCCTAGAACTTCAGGTGTTATGAAGAAGACTAACCCTCTCATTTTTCCACTGTTGCTTGTTCAAGTAACGCTACTTCAGTTATTGCTCTGGTTTAATTAACATGTGGGCATTAATTTAATATATTTGGATAGCCTTTCAAATGATTTAAGATATTTGGATAAACTTTTAAAATTGTTATAAAAATATTTTAGCATTTTAATATTTTGATATTTTTGGATATATTGATATATTATTTGCTATCTTTTATTTTTTTTTCATTATTTTGAAAAAAAATCCTATTAAAAATTAATCTACAAATACTAAATAGGGGCTAATCATGTCTAAACTCCTTGTATGTTATTTCTTCTTACTCTAGATCGCTCTAAAACATAACTAGATTACTAATTAACTCAAAATGTTTAATGATCTGTGTGCTTAACATAAAGGTGCAAAAAACAAGTCAATTAGTCTTGTTTGAAGCTCACAAGTGCCGTATTGAATGACAACTGTCACCTAAAAAAAATATTTTTTTAGTATAATAATCCCTTCATCGAATTTTGAAAGAAAATATTAATTTTGTAATTAAGTTTATATAAAAAAGGGGGAAAACCTAATCTCTGCATTTAGTATATGACAGGATCATTCAGTCACTACATACACCTTGGATGAGTGTCAGGGTGGTTGTCCGGTGCCCGGGACCCAGACACAGTGTCCAGGTGGCGGCGCGTGGACCGGGACCCAATATGCCTGATGTTAAGTGGGAGTCTTCAGCGTGGAGGTGGATTAGCAGGGTCTGGAGCACCAGCGTTTGTGCAGCCACATACCAGAACCCTGAATCAGCTTCAGCGGATACCAGGAACTAGAAGCTTGGAAATTAAGCAGACCTCCCAGGAGCTTAATAGGGAGGCTCTGCAGCAGGATTGTATCCAGTACTAGAAACAAGGCAAGACTAGAGATAGACACCAAACATGAAAACAAGACAGAACTAATAGAACCCAGAACCAGAGAAAGATAGTAAGCTAAACCCAGAACATATACACAAGACATGAGGAAAACAAACATAACATGGGCAAGACTGGACAGGACTATACATGGACTGGGATACAAACTAAAACAAGACAAGATAACATAGGCAAAACAAGAGGATAAATAACTAAGTACTACATATGAAAATCATGGGGATTTAGTCACACTATATGATCATACATTGCATAAGCCTGCCAACAACGCTAATGTACCCCATATCTGGCAGGTCTTACACTGCCTAATGCATGCTAAAACATCCTAAGTAGACATATATAGCACTTACCTGCAAGAAAGGGCAGAAGCTTTGAGCAGCTGCCTGCAGGACTCTGAAACAGAAAGGAATGATGGAAAACAAACGGGTGTGGCAACATAAAACAAACATTTAAAGGAAACCTGGAGACTGGGAAATCCAGGGACGAACTATAGGAATGAACCCAGAAATCCCAGCATAAAGAAAACCAGACATAGAATAGAAAACCAAAAACCCAAGAAAGCTAAGCAAGAATAGCAAAAAGAGTACTGGATACCAGAAGCCAAGTCCAGACATCAGAACAGAGCAGAGCAGATCATGACAATGAGACAGTTAACTGACAGTTAGTCTCTATGGTCTTTCTTGCTTCTGTGTAGGGAGTGAAGCAAGTAAGATCATAGAGACTAACTATTTGACACAAGGTACATGTATATAGCTGAAGTATCCTCCTATATTTAAAATAGGGATGAATAATTTAATTTTCTTTTTTTACATATACTTTACTAAATATAAATCTATTTACTTTCCAAACTTGATGATTGGATTTTTATATAAAAACATTTAGAGGTGACAGTTGTTCTTTAAGTAGTGCATTGCTTTTCACTTAGTGTTTATCCTGATTTACCCATTTTCCAGGGTGCAGAAAAACACCTTGGTAACAGGAAGAGGTATGACAGAATCATTTTTTCCTTGTCTGTATCTTTGCTGCTGAAGACTCCTAGGAGACAACTCAATGTTATTGTGTTACTATCTCATCAGTGATGTCCTGCAGGTTAAGAGATACTGTGGATTTCTATGTTGCTGAATCTCTGTCTGTTGAAAAAAAATATCACTTTTTTATTGAAGAAAAACACAATAGCTCTATTCTCATGAACAGTAAGTCATCTTGCAAGATCTTCTCTGGTCTCGGCCCATGTGTTTAGTATATATATATATATATATATATATATATTATTATTTTTTTTAAATGTATATTTTATATTTAAGTTTAGTAATTCTATGTAAAAGCTACACTGTAGTACATTGTTTTTAATAGAAGCTATCTCATACCACTCGTTATCATTCAGCAAACTTCTGGATGTCATTAGGCTCAAATAAGAAATAACAGTTTTAGTAAGTGGATTTTTCAGCTACTTTTTAAAAAAAAAGTCTCAAAAATGATGCATATCAGTGGGTGCCAAACTGTAAACGCCTGCAGAGTTTTTTGATGACCAAAAACTCGCTAGAAAGTCCGACCGCTATACCCTGTCAAAGAATTGTGATTTGTAGTCTAACCACAGAAAGAAAAAGTTAAGCAGATCCGCATTTTATATTTAGGTTGATTTCAACCAAGCAGCTTTTAATTTTATTATTCTATATAAAAAACTGGCATATGAATCACTCTCTAGTCCAGTTATAAAACTTAATAGAACAGAGAATCTTCCATACAATACAATAATCACATGAGTAAGAGTTTTCACTTAGACATTCTAGCATGGTAACATCACGGATTACATGCACACTGACGTGATCGCAGAGCAGGTCCCAAACAACTAGTCCTAGAAATTGTAATCTCAAAGAATTTCAAACATGTGCTTCTACACTCAGAGGAGGATTAAGAACCCACTGGGACTTGGGCAGGTTACCAGTTTGGGTGCACCACATCCCTCTTCACATAGGAATGGGGTCAAGCAGAGGGCCCTAGTCTAACCATGGTCTCAGGACAGCCGCCTATTGTTAATCCTGCTCTATATATACAGTCACTTTACATGACTGCAGTGTTCTGCAATTCATGTGTACACACTGCATTTTCACACATTAATCTAAAGACATAATAGAATGCAAAGACATAATAGAATAGAAGGTATGTCAATTACAGAATGGGAACAAAATGAAAGGAAGGGGATTAGATTTCTTTTGCACACAGCCCTTCACGGTGTTGGTAATTGTACCCATTTAACAAGGACATATTTAGTATTTAGAGGAATTAAACCATTCAAAAAAAGTTTCAGGTTTGCCCTTTTCTGGAAGGTTATTCTGTATTTATGGAGCAGAAGGTAGCTTGACCCAGATCAGTTCTATAATGTGAAGAGTAATTAAAGTTCTGGCAGTGGCCTGAAGGGGGGAGAGTGGGAGCCAGTGGGAACACACGTCTAAGACAATGGTTAACCTTGGCACAGCTGTTGGAAACACTTTCCCCATGGTGTTCAGGTAGCTTGGGTCAATAGCCAGCCTTATCACAGCTTACAATTCTAATTTACATATCCAGTGATTCTCAACCAACCTAAAGTCGTGTTCTAAGATCCTGTCAGGACTTTCCCTAGCAGTAAACATAGAAACATAGAATGTGACTGCAGATAAGAACCATTCAGCCCATCTAGTCTGCCCAGACCTTATTTTATAGTTAGGATAGCCTTATGCCTATCCCACGCATGCTTAAACTCCTTTACTGTGTTAACCTCTACCACTTCAGATGGAAGGCTATTCCATGCATCCACTACCCTCTCAGTAAAGTAATACTTCATGATATTATTTGTAAACCTTTGTCCCTCTAATTTAAGACTATGTCCTCTTGTTGTGGTAGTTTTTCTTCTTTTAAATATAGTCCTCCTTTACTGTGTTGATTCCCTTTATGTATTTAAATGTTTCTATCATATCCCCCCTGTCTCGTCTTTCCTCCATGCTATACATGTTAAGATCCTTTAACCTTTCCTGGTAAGTTTTATCCTGCAATCCATGAACCAGTTTAGTAGCCCTTCTTTGAACTCTCTCTAAGGTATCAATATCCTTCTGAAGATATGGTCTCCAGTACTGTGTACAGTACTCCAAGTGAGGTCTCACCAGTGTTCTGTACAATGGCATGAGCACTTTCCTCTTTCTACTGCTAATACCTCTCCCTATTAGTAGTTCTGATACTGTATTTAACAGGCAATAAATATTAGAGGAATCTGGTAAGTGGCACATATATATCTTTCTCTAATTAACAGCAGCAAAATCAGTTTGGGGAAAGAATTCTATGTGGATTTTAAAGTTTATTAATGCAAATTAAATGGCCTTTTCAAAATCTGGGAGTCCAACCATAAGCCTCTTGATATCACACTATGATATTGTGAAGAGCATAGGGCGATATAGCTACATAATGACTAAATTCTGATGTATTTTTGGCGTGGTTTTTATGAATAGTAGTGAAAGATTTAACAATGATTTTTTTCTCTGTATTTTGCAAACTTTTAAATCATGTCAGCAATTTTAAATAACACATAGCTTAAACAGTGTTTCCATGTGGGACCCATCCTAGACATTGTGCTGCCAGGTTCCAAGGACAGAATGCTACCATAACCCCCATCCCGAAACCCACGCCCATTCCATTACCAACATTGTGTCTCCAACTAATACCCCCAACCTTCTTACAGTTAATATTAACATTTCTACTGCTGTATTCCCCCCATCAATTGTTCACAAGCCATATCCCCCCTATTTCATTGTCCCCAGGAATATGCCACATTTATTGCCCTCTATAGCTAATTTCCCACAGCCATATATCCCATCATTGTCCCCAGGGATATGCCACATTCATTGCCCTCCTACTATATTCATACTTAAATGCCCCCAAGCCACATCTCCTTGTTCATTGCCCTTAATCATACCCCAATTAACTGTCACACTCTGCCATACCTCATAATTAATTGTACCCTAACCCCTGCGCCTTATATCATACAAACAGCCTGAGATTAAAATATACATAGACAAGCAGTTGATTCTGAGAAATGAAAGAGAGTAACAGACAAACAATCTGAGGGAGGCAATCAGACAGCCGAGAAAGGCCTACAGAGGTAGAGACAATCGGACAGAGAATGGCAGATTAAGAGGGACAAGCAGACTGAAAAACAGACGTAAAAAAGAGCTACAAAGAGACACAGAGAAAGGTAGACACGGGATATTAAGAGACGAGGAGATAGTGATGGAAATAAAATAGTTAGTGTTCTGATTTATATTTTGTGTGCCTTGCTCCCATTCCTGTCTTACAGTGGCTGTCCAGGGAGGCAGAGTTAGCAGGTCAGAGGTTAGTAGGAAGCAAACAGAGTTGCTGGGGGAGGGCCATTATTCACACTGGACGCAAACTGCGTTACATGTGAAATTACTTTAACCTGCAGTAGTGGCCAGACTGATTTGAAATAATGGAGCAAGCTGCCAGCAGGCTCTGTATTATCTGCATCCGAGCACTCTGTTGAGAGTGGCATAATGCCATTCCTCCTCTAGCTACACCGGGACTTCTTATGGATTGGCTTTGTCCAATTCCAATTTTTTTATTTATAGTTGGAATCCCAAACCAAGGTGAATGTGAAAGATAGAAAGAAAGAAAAACAGCCTTGTATTTGAAGCCCCTAAAATACAAATGCAAGTAAGAAAAACACGCATGATGAAAATGTAGCTCGAATTGATGCTATATTTAAAAATTTGAAAGTTTTCTTTGCCGTCTCATGGGCAAAAGTGAATATATATAGGGCTTTCATAAAGAGGCAGAAAAGCCTAAGTGCTATATTTCAGCAGATGTCTATAAAACTGGCAATTATGTCAAGCTGTTGGCAATAATTGAGTCAGGAACTGAACAAACTTAATTATCTCCAGGGCCAGAAAAACATAACAATTTTCAAACACCCCAAAAGTACTCCCACAATCCATGGAAACCCCATAAAAGTCACATCCCCAGATAGCCCTGATCTGAGTGACCATCATATCTAAAAATCACTCAGATCGGTATGGTAGTTTTGGATTGCCATCGTGGGGAAGTTTTGACCGGTCTGCCACGAGGTCAAAGCTCAAAATAGTTCCAGGGAGGCCTCTGGAAGGTGGCTGGGGCATTCTTCATTCTGAACGGCATAAGTCAAACAGATTTACGAAGGCCCATTTAGGAATAGCCTCCTCTGCTAAGGGAATCTGCCAATATCCCTTGCACAGGTCGATAATTTGTCTACCCGGGACATAGAGTAGGCGTCGGTGACTGTCTTGTCATTTAGGCACCTGTAGTCCACGCAGAAATGGGTCTGGGGGGTTCCAGGGGCAATTATACCGTAAGGGACCCACTTGGTTGCACCTGTGGCAGCGAAGCCCTGTCTTTTGTTGATACCCATAACCCTGTGGAGTGGTCCATGGAAGAGGACGGTAGTTCCCCCGGTTGTTTGACTGACTGGTGGGTCAGTCTTGGGAGTCTGGACCCTGAGTTGAGGGCAGTCAAGTTTGCGCACATCTGTATACTCATCCACTAGTCTGGCTGCCTCTGGAAGAGTAAGGGATCTGTTGTCTCTCACTCAGTCATTAACGTCAGGCTGCACCAAATTAAATAATTGTTCCAGTAAAAGTAGTTGTAATATATCCTCCAAGGTGGTTGCTTGGCAGCCATTAACCCAATGGCATGCAGCTCGGTGCATCCAACAAGCCCACTCTGTGAAGGAGTCCTTGTCTGCCTTTCTCAATTCTCTGAATTTCCTGTGGTACATTTATGGAGTAACCGCATATCTTTCCAAAAGTGCTTCCTTCACCCGCTCATAACTCTGCACATCTTGATCTGGGATGGCTCTGAAGGCTTCAGCAGCCTTACCAGACAGTTTTCCAGCTAGGACAGGGACCCATTCTTCCTCCGCTACTATATGCAGTGCACACTGGTGCTCAAAATCGACTAGGTACCCATCAATCTCTCCCTTTGATTCCTGGAAGGCTTCTAATCCTTTACATGGTCGGAGGAACTCCGGGGGGAAGAGGGATATTATAGTGTTAGGAATATATCTTTGTATTCCTAACTATCTAGTGTTCCTTTAAGGATGAGACAATTTGTTTACAGAAAACTTGCTCTCTTGGCACTTAAGTGTTTGCAATTACTCATATGAAACTTAATAGCAGACATCTCGTAAAGATAATTGAGATAGGTATTGCAGCAATTATATTTAATGCTGATACATTTTTGGTAATGTACAGTTCAGCAATATCATCAGTAGCATAATGGCAGTCAAAATAGTATGTAAAATTCTTCTCTTGGCCTTTTCATCTATATATTTTAAAGCGTATAATATATTTTACTGTCTGTTCCTTTGTCTCTTCACATAAACAAACACACACATATACACTACAATATACATACACAAATAAAAATGACCTGAGGATAAAAAACAGCTACAGTTACATCAAACTCTGTAAATACTCATCAACACAACGATTTAGTCATATATTATTACCATACTAAAGTGAGATTTTGAAGACAAGTCAAAGTGAATTTCAAATTTAAGGCCACAGCATCTGTCTGTCTGTCATCTATTTATCTATCATCGTCTAGTCAGGGCTGGATTAACATAGAGGCTGCAGCTCCAGGCCCAGGCCCAGGCCCACGGAAAAAAATTATTATTATTATTATTATTTTATTTTTTTTACACCCTACTCTTATGTTTTCTACCTGACTGGTATTTTAAGGCACAGCCGGTATTTGAGGCTGCCTTGCCGTGATGGTATTGCAGTAATACCGGCAATACAAATATTTTTCTCAGTATAAACGGAGATACCAGCACCAGCCAGTAGGGGTCACTGTGTAGGGAGAGAGGCAGGGATAGGAAGTTACAGCATATGAGGGATGAGGGAAAAGGCATCAGGGAGACATGGGGACACAGACACTAGGGGACACTGAGACACTAGGGGACACTGGGAGACGTGGGGACACTGGGAGACATAGGTAGACACATTGGGACACGGAGACACTAGGGACACAGTGTCCCCATGCCTCCCAGCCAGTGTCCCTAGTGTCCCAGTGTCCCCATGGCTCCCAGTGTCCCCAAATGTCTGTCCCCATGTCTCCCATTGTCCCCATATGTATGTGTCCCCATGTCACCCAGTGTCCACATGTCTCCCAGCCAGTGTCCCTAGTGTCCCCATGTCTCCCAGCATCTGTGTCTCCATATCTGTGTCCCCATGTATCCCAGTGTCTGCGTCCCCCATGTTTCTGTGTCCCTAGTGTCTGTGACCCCATTTCTCCCAGAGTCCCCAAATGTCTGTGTCCCCATGTCTCTCAGTGCCCTCATGTCTCTCAGTGTCTCTCAGTGTCCCTGTGTCTGTGTCCCCATATCTCTGTGTCCCCATGTCCCCAAATGTCTGTGTCCCCATGTCTCTCAGTGTCCCCATGTCTGTATCCACAAGTGCCCTTATGTCTCCCAGTGTCCCCAAGTGTCTCAGTGCCCCCATGTCTGTGTCCCCTAGTATCCTAGTGACACGGGACACACTGAGACATGGGGACACTGGGAGAAATGGACACACACACTGGGAGACTAGGGGACTGGGCGACATGAGGACACTGGCACTGTGATGCATAGGGACACTGATGCCAGGTTGGCCTTCCAATTCTTTGGACAGACATACCCCCTTTTTGGGCATGTTCGCCCCTTTTGGCAGTTTTGGTCATGTGATTCGCATCAGTGGCCTACTCTTTTACCCTGCCCATTGGCTTCCTGCTTCACTGGACACTGCTGTTGGTATGGATTTACTTGAAAGATGAAAGCATAAATTAGATAAAGAGATTTGCATAGAGTATGAGTTTTCTTATAGCTGCATCCTTTTCCCTCCAACACCAACTCCATCAGATACATGACGCTTGAGAGGTATGACTGGTTTAGTGTTTTTGGTCGATATGATTCTGTTATTAGGCCCCATCATAATTGTCAGCACCAGGCCCACTGGGCTCTTAATCCGGCCTTGCGTCTAGTGCAAAAGGTGACTATTATTTAGCCCAAAAAAGTGTGTCTCACCAATGTTTCAACCCTTGTGTTGATGTGTTTGATGAAAACAATGAGCCTGAGTCATTGCTGAGTCACCGTTTTTGTTGGGCTGTATGGAATTCTATGCTGTAATTAGTTTGGACTTAGGAGTGTGGAGGAGCAACATCATGAAATATAAAGTTTCATCTAAAATCCTAATGATCATTTGAAATGCACTGCATTTCACCGTTTATATCAAATCAGAAGGTGTGTGGAGTTATGGTTGATAACCCAGCTTCATTTTCTTCTCAATCGTAATTCCAATTTATTAAAATATGCCTGAGCCTTTTATAGTATCAAAATGATTGCAGAATACAGGTAAGAACCTAAATGCAAACTTAGAATTTTACGCTGGAGAGGTGAGGCGCCTGCAAAGAAGGAAGAGAAAAATAAAAACAGAGAACCTTGGGAGGGCTCAAAAGTAAGAGTTATGGAGACAATCATCATATGGTAGGGTAGAATGGGAGATAAGGAAAGAAGCAGGCAGGTAGAGTAAAGCTGGGAGAGAAGCAGAGGTCGCTCAAGAGGACACAAAGAGAACTTTAGAATGGTGGGAGAATGACTGGAGTTACATAGGGGATTAAAGGGGCATGAATTTAGAGGAGCAAGATTGCTCGTATGATGTAGGATGCATAATAAGAACATAACTCTAAATTGTCTCTATTTAGGCTAAATCCCTTGCTCCCTCTTTTCCATTCTAATGTCCTTGTTTTCTAGGAGCTGCATATTGTTGGTGTGTCTGTGCCATGTGCCATCAGGAGGGGCAGGAATGCCACGTGGATCTCGCCATCGTGGGAGTGAGGAGTGCACCGTGCCTGCTTCTCGGGCACCGGTGAGGTCTGCTGTTTCTCCACGGTGTGCCAAACGTGTTAGGCTCACCCCATTTGCTCCTCATCCATCGGCCCCTGACATCAATCTATGTGGTTTGCAGCATGCAGGGATAGGATGCGTGAGGCCCACCTTGTCTGTCCTCCAGACCACCTCCCCTCCAGCGGGCATGTTCTATGATTCCATATTTGCTTTCCCCCACGCTGTCCCAGGATCTCGTCAGGGTGTATGGAAACAGCATGTGGACCAGCAAGATGAGCTGGCAATCTGCATAGCACACAGCCCACAAATGCATAGCGGGGAATGCATGAGACAAAAACAGAAAAACAGCATGGTTTAATGAAGGACATATCGCGCCAAACTCATTGCATTGCTTTCTACAGAAACATGAATAAGAATATGTGTCAGGATGTTGCACCCGATTTTGACTACTTGCATTTTGCTGACGCATTTGAGGCATTCCACAAAAATAGACATTGTACAAGTTTAGAGAAAAATGCTTGTTTTTGAGTTAAACACTGGTTTAATGATGGAGTGTTATGAGTAATTGTCACTGGAAATTTGGACATTAGACAACTTGAGACTATTAAGACTACTTTTCTATTCTGTTAAAGGTGATACAACTTAAACAGAATGTTTCTATAGACAGATTTTGATCAAGGGGGAAATTTAGAAAAGTCAAGTAAATAATTAAACATGCAACGTAAAAGTGGGGATAAATTGGTTTAAACGTACACAGGGCTATTCACTGAAGTGGGAATTCAAAGTGAATTCTAAGTGAATTTCAGATTTAAGCCTAAATAGTGAACTAAAAGCAAAGCTTACTTCGGCAAATTTTGACTTTAAGTTTGAAATAATGTAACCCTGACGATTTAACAATTTAATATTGTTGGATACACTTTCCAAATGTTTTATTTTTTTTTAGTTATACTATTAATATTATTTTTTTTTCAACATGTTAAAATATATCACGTATAATAAAAATATATCAATATCCATTCACAGTGTGTATGGTGCACAAACTGGTCATCAGAGGGCTCCTTATCCAAAGAGCATCTAACACATGAAAACAGTATAACGCACAAATCCTGTAGTGGCAGAGAGAACTATATAGGATGGATACCCATCCCCCCTTTATTTCCCTTCCCTAGTTGTATTTAGTTTTTTGCTTCCCTGATGATCATTATTATGTTAATCATTAAACATAGTTTCACATTAGAAAAGAAAGACACAGACCGACACACATATGGTATTTCATATGTTTGGCTGTGATCTTATTGTAACTGTAAGTCTGGTTTGTGTAACTTGTTTTATTTATGTAAATATTGACAAAATGAATATTATTTGTTAATTGTATATGTTGTTGTTTTTTTATATATTTTTTTTATATTTACTTGAAAAACCTTCTTAATTGAAAAATATTTGAAAAAAGCCACACAGAAAATCAGATTGCGCATATCAGAAGATGAATTAACAAACCAACTTTAATTAAAGTGGGATAATATTTAACCCTTTAAGGGCCCCGGACGCACTAGGTACATCCGACAAAAACAATCCTTAAGTACTTAACCAATCGCCACCGGCGATCGGTGTTGCTCCCAGTCTGGGGGGACTGCCTGACGGCCCAGACAATCCCCCCCTCGGCAAATTAGCACCCATCCATGTGAAGATATATATATATATATATATATATATATACACACATACACAAACACACACACACACACACACACTTCTAAGATATATAATGTCATACTAAGTGTATTTTTTTATTAATATATACATATATTAATATAAAAATAAACTTAGAGTAAAATTACACATGTACACCGTTATTATGTAAATTATATTTTTCTAATTTACCTAAATAATTGATGTAATTAACAGTCAGCATAATTCTCATGTTATCAACATGAGTGCAATTCAAATTTTATTGAACAAACCTCCTAATGATAGCAGTACTTTTTTTAAACATAAAAAAACTTACAATGCACTGTTCCAAATTATTACGCACAGTAAGTTTCAAAACACTTTTTTAGGTTGTAAAGAACTGAAAATTGTCATTTGTTGTGTTTGCACCATATTTACTGAAATCAAAAGCTATTTCAATCAAACTTATAACAACATTTTAACTTTTTAAACATTTTAACAGGTCGCGTTACATTTTAACATAGGACCCCTTATTTGATAGCAACTTCACAAGTCTTGCATCCTTTGAACTTGTGAGTTTTTGGACAGTTTCTGCTTGAATTTGTTTGCAAGATGTCAGAATAGCCTCCCAGAGCTGTTGTGTGGATGTAAACTGCCTTCCACCCCCATAGATCTTTTGCTTGAGGATGCTCCAAAGGTTCTCAATAGGATTGAGGTCAGGGGAGGATGGAGGCCACACCATGACTTTCTCTCCTTTTATCTCCATAGCAGCCATTGATGCAGAGGTATTCTTTGCAGCATGAGATGGTGCATTGTCATGCATGAAGATGATTTTATTACGTCAAGCATATTTCTTCCTTCTGTACCAGGGAAGAAAGTGGTCAGTCAGAAACTCCACATACTTTGCAGAGGTCATCTTTAACCCCTTCGGGGACTCTAAAGGGGCCTACCAGCTCTCTTCCCATGATTCCGGACCAAAACATGACTTCACTACAGCCTTGCTGATGTCACAGCCTTGTTTGAACAGGGTGGCCGTCCACCAACCATCCACTACTCCATCCATCTGGACCATCCAGGGTAGCATGGCACTCAGTGAACAGCACTGTTTGAAAATTAGTCTTCATTTATTTTTCTGCCCAATGTGGCCGTTTCTGCTTGTGAGCATTGGTTAGTGGTGGCCGAATAGAAGGATTATGCACAGTTGCAAGACTCTGGAGGACTCTACACCTTGATGTCCGTGGGACTCCAGAGGCATCAGCAGCTTCAAATATCTGTTTGCTGCTATGTAATGGTATTTTAGCAGCTGCTCTCTTGATCCGATGCATGGATCTGGCAGAAGTCTTCCTCAATGTGCCTTTATCTGCACGAACCAGTCTGTGCTCTGAATCAACCACAAATTTCTTAATAGTGCGATGATCACGCTTAAGTTTTCGTGAAATATCTAATGTTTTCATACCTCATCCAGGGTATTGAACTATTTCACTCTTTTCGGCAGCAGAGAGATCCTTTTTATTCCCCATATTGCATTAAAATGGTGCTCTGCTTAATAATGTGGAACACCCTCCTTTAGTAGTTTTTCCTTAAATTGGGCTCACTTGGCAATCTAATTATCACAGGTGTCTGAGATAGTTTTCAGTGATCAAAAGAGCCCTGAGACACAATGCCATCCATGAGTTAAACTGAAAAGCAAAATATTTAATCTTTGTGACACTTAAATAGAATTTGCATAATAATTTGGAACATGGTGTATATTTAATAAAAAATAAATAATTAAAAATACATTTAAAAAATTTAAAAAATGATATATATTTAATTTTATTCTAATTGTATTTTGATAATATATATATATATATATATATATATATATATATATATATATATATATATATATATATATATATATATATATATATTGATGCAGAGGTATTCTTTGCAGCATGAGATGGTGCATTGTCATGCATGAAGATGATTTTATTACGTCAAGCATATTTCTTCCTTCTGTACCAGGGAAGAAAGTGGTCAGTCAGAAACTCCACATACTTTGCAGAGGTCATCTTTAACCCCTGCGGGGACTCTAAAGGGGCCTACCAGCTCTCTTCCCATGATTCCGGCCCAAAACATGACTTCACTACAGACTTTATATATATATATATATATATATATATATATATATATGACTTCACTATATATATATATATACACACACACACACACACATATATATATATATATATAAAAAATACAAAATATATATATCCATATACAAAATTACATAAATAATTTCATAAATGCGTGCGTATTTATGTAATATTTATGTCATATTTTTACATAATTAAGTTTATTGATTGCAATTTGAGGGACCTGCCTTACAACCCAGGCCGAAAGTCAAGAGAATTTAATTTGCTAGCACTGTATTTAACCCTGTAACTTTCCATGACACCCTAAAACATGTACATGGGTGTAGCGGAGGTACAATAATGAAACCAATCTCTCAACTGGTAGTCGGTAGAGCATAAAGGAAAGCACAGTTCAGCAGTATAATCCCAATTCCCCCAGTAACTGGACGATACACAGTTCTGTAAGTCAACTGTTTAATGGGAGCCACAGATGACCTTTTATGTGTGTCCACATGCAAGGGGTTTACTGTAACACATTCCAGGGGCATTCCCTACTGGACCTGAGAGGGGAAAGTGACAAAGTACATAACATAATTACATTACCTCTCAGGTCCAGGACATGTACAATAATAAACCCCCCAAAGCACCCCTTTAACAATAAGGTACCCCCTCAAGTATTATAACCCCGGGTAGCCAGGATCTGAATGCCCAACATATCCAGAAAGCACTCAGATCCCACGAATGCAGCCAAAACGCCACCGGGGTATAGTTTAGACCGACCACACATGAGACGCCTGCACAAAAGAGTTTCATTAATTCAGGCAGAGCGCTTAGTCTCATTCGGGAGTACAAAAAACATTAAAATAATGAATGTAACAGTTCGTATATCAGTTGGTTGTGTGCCTCTGGTTTGTGAGTTTGCTCCCAACGAATGCTGCTCTTCTAAGGTTAATGGAACCAAACACAAGTAGAGGTGGAAGTCCCAGTGGTGTTCATACCGTCAAGTGTCTGATTATAGTTCCATGCACTCGACAACCAAACACTGCTGTACGTTTTTGCGGCTAAAGATAGCCGCCACATGTTCGGTCATACTAACGATGGTCATCGAGCCGACCGCTGAGAACTTTTCAGTTTCTAAGTGTGAAGGAGGTTAATATGGTCAATTGACAGCACACAACTCCGCTGTTTGGTCTAACTGTTTGGGAGTTTGTTCGGTATACGAACAATACAGTTATAACCCATTCGGAGGACCCCAATTGCCAAACCAGATGATTTAAAAGAAAGGCACATAATCCAAATAGGTGGCTGGATCCACCACAATGGGGGGTACTGTTTTACTTGGGAGACTTCGCTGAACACAAATTTTAGTGTTTCAAAACAGTCAAACACATGGGTCGTCAACCTGGTCCCTACCGCCCACTAGTGGCAGTTTCAGGATTCCAGGTGGGTGGTAGGGATTTCCTCATTTGGAGAGATTGGGTGGGTGGGCAGGTGCCGCCATCACCATTTGCGGCCCCTTCCCCGGGCGGCAAACTGCCGGGGTTGCTGTTCAAGGGGTCCATCGGGTGGCCCATGCCGTCAGGGCCACCCGATGGACATGGATTGTAAGGGGGACCGGTCAGCGCTGGGCACTTTAACAGCGCGACAGGGCCCCCTGTGATTACATCATCACAGGGCTGGGAGGAAGTGACTGCACGTCACTCCTCCCAGCTCTCAGAGCCCGCGCGGAAGGAAGACTAGGGAGTCAGAGTGGGACCCCAGGGAAAGTCACCCTCCTGCACCTTAAAGGTAGGAAACAGGAGGGTGACTTAAATATAATATGTGTGTTTGTTTGTGTGTGTGTGTCTTTGTATGTATGTCGTGTGTGTGTGTGTGTGTGTGTGTGTGCGTCTTGTCTTTGTATGTATGTGTTGTGTGTGTCTTGTCTTTGTATGTATGTGTTGTGTGTCTATGTGTCTTTGTATGTATGTGTGTCTTATGTATGTATGTTGTGACAGCATGTTGGGGATGGTGGTCAGGGGTGTATATCTGGCACCCAGACTTTTGCACAGCCACTATCCTGACATGTGGGTAAGCACATGCAGCCCCAAGGAAAGTTAAGTTTAAATGTAGTTTTTTTTTATCTGTTGTTATTTGGGTCGCTGGGGTGGAGTATTCGGAAGAGCAGGGTGGGCCGATTCTCCACCCACTGTCAGAGTGGTTGTGCATGAGTCCAGCCCAGGTTTTCTAAGGAGTTCTGGCTCACTGCCTAACGAGGTCATTAGCCTCACCTGTAGGGGCTGTGAGCAGCTATATAACTGCAGTTAAAGCAGGGTGGAGAGAGGGAAGTGTTTTGAGGAGAAAGAAGGTTTTGTGGAGAAAGAAGGTTTTGTGGAGAAAGAAGGTTTTGCGGAGAAAGAAGGTTTTGCGGAGAAAGAAGGTTTTGCGGAGAAAGAAGGTTTTGCGGAGAAAGAAGGTTTTGCTGTTTATTGTATCCTGTTACTTCTTAACGACAGAAAATAAACAGGCCAGAGGCCTTCTTGAAACTGGACTTACCCTAGAGGGCTGTGCAGTTGCCAAAAGATCCTGGACAAACACACACAGGAAAGTAAGTGTCATATATGGTGGAGAATGCGGGCACTGCACTGAAGAAGCCTGTGGGTATTAAATGGAAGTCAAACAAGCCTGGAGGAATATGGATGAAGTTGTGAAAGTTTTGTTGCAAACTACAGCGGCACAGCAAAAGGCTACAGCCGTACAGCAGGAGGCCACAGCCACACAACAGGAGGAAAATATTACAGCCCTACAACAACTGGTAATTACGCAAACGGCCAACACAGATGCTATGATCCAGCAGGTTATGGCTGCCCAAGCTGAGGCAAACCGCCTGCTCAGGGAGGAAACAACATCAGGCCACCAGTATGATACAGAAGGAGATACAGGCTTTGACCAAGGGACTGACCAGAGTCTCGGATAGGACGCAGTCAGAGGTTAAAATGATCAGAGCCAGCCATTACCTGCAGAAGATGACACCTGCAGATGATGTTGAAGCATACCTGCTAGCTTTTGAGAGGACAGCTGAGAGAGAAGAGTGGCTGGTAAGTGAGTGGGCAAGCATACTGGCACCTTTTCTTATTGGAGAACCCCAGAAGGCTTCCTATGACCTGGAACCTGCACAGGCAGGGGTCTACTCCAGACTGAAGGCTGAGATCCTTGCATGACTTGGTGTGACTATGGCAGTTCGTGCCCAAAGATTTCAGGCCTGGACTTTCAACCAAGAGAAACCTATCCGCTCCCAGATGTTTGACCTGATACATCTTGCTAGAAAGTGGTTACAACCAGAAATAAATACGGCAAGCCACATCATGGAGCTTCTTGTGATGGACAGATTCCTGCGGGGCTTGCCTGCTTTACTGTGTTGATGGGTCAGTCAGAGTGATCCACAATCAGCCAATGAGCTAATTGGTTTGGTGGAAAATTATGTTGCTGCGGATGACAGACAGTGGCTTAGCAACGCAAAGTCTATGCAGAGAGTTAAGACTCCAGCTGCTGAAAGACCTGGTAAGATTTTTCAAGGTTTCAGAGACACAGAGGAACAAGAGACATATTCTCAGAGACCCCATATGCCTTTGCCTAGAAATGTTAATCCTGGAAAAGGGTCTAGGTGGGGGACAGTTGATAATATTAAATGTTTCCGGTGTAATGAACCTGGACATAAAGCTAGAGACTGTCCCTTGATTAATGAACCTATGCAATGCAATGCAATAGGATTACTCAGGATGTACAATTGTCTTGTTTGCTGAATTATATGGAATCTGCTGTTGCCAACTGTAGTCACAATCCGCAGATATGTTCCATAAGGGTGAATGGCAAAGAGGTTAGAGCTCTATTAGACTCTGGAAGTATGGCGACATTGATAACAAAAGGCCTTGTACCTGAATGCGATATTGATGCATTTCAGAAAATTGGTACAATTTGTGTTCATGGTGACAAACGTGAATATCCTACAGTTTTGCTAAAATTTGAAAGCCTTTTTGCTACTGTTAATCATAGAGTGGGGGTGGTGGATAGATTGGCTTATGATGTGGTGTTGGGAAGGGATTTCCCCCAATTTTTAGACTTGTGGGGGTATCCAGGAAAAATAGCTCATGATTGTATAGCAAATGATGATGATTCTGGAAATGTGCTCCCTTTTTCTGACATAGAATGGGAAGGACTAGGCATAAGACCAGAGAAGGCTGAAGCCTCAAGTCAAAGGCCAGTTTTAGTAGGAGATGACCCGGGCCACGATAGTCAGGAATCCTATAACGATCAGGATCAAGGCATTAACTTCCCTGAATTAGAAGTCAGTCCTGTTAACTTCAGGAAAGCACAATGGGAAGACCCCACTCTTGCAGAGGCCTCTAAAAATATCCAGGTTTCTACTGATGATCCAGTACAACTAGATAGAGCCCCTTCTTTTCCTTACTTTGAGTTACAGAATGATTTGATATATAGAGTAGAGAAAAATGGGATGGATGTTGTAAAGCAACTACTTGTTCCTAAGCCCTTCAGACATACAGTCCTAAATCTTGCACACAGCCATATACTGGGGGGACATTTAGGCATAGAAAAGACAAAAGAAAGAGTCTTACAGAGGTTTTATTGGCCTGGGGTATTTGCTTCCATTGCAAATTATTGTTCCTCTTGTCCTGAATGCCAAAATACCGCCCCTTTTAAGGCATACCGCAGTCCTCTGGTACCATTGCCTATAATAGAAATACCTTTTGAGAGGATTGCAATGGACTTGGTAGGTCCTCTGGTAAAGTCTGCAAGGGGGTATCAGTATATATTGGTGATTTTGGATTATGCTACCAAGTACCCAGAAGCAGTACCCCTACGTAACACGTCTGCAAAGACAATAGCGAGAGAACTCATGCTCATGTTTAGCTGGGTGGGCATACCAAAAGAAATGTTGACAGATCAGGGTACACCGTTTATGTCTAAAGTTACAAAGGAGTTATGTAAACTACTTCAAATTAAACATCTTAGGACCTCTGTTTATCATCCCCAGACAGACGGACTGGTAGAATGGTTTAACAAGACCTTAAAAAGTATGTTAGGAAAGTAATTGACAAGGATGGTAAGAATTGGGATTGCTTACTACCCTATCTAATGTTCTCCATAAGGGAGGTGCCACAAGCGTCTACGGGCTTCTCTCCTTTTGAGCTTCTATATGCCCATCATCCCAGAGGTCTGCAAGATATAGCAAAAGAAACCTGGGAACAGAAGTCCAATCCGTACCGTAGTGTAATTGAGCACATAGGTCAAATGCAAGATAGGATGGCGGCTGTCATGCCAATAGTTAAAGAACATATGCAGAAAGCCCAAGAGGCCCAGAATAACAGTTATAATAAAAATGCCAGACAGAGAGTTTTTCACCCTGGAGACAGGGTACTTGTTTTGGTCCCTACAGTAGAAAACAAATTTCTAGCATCTTGGCATGGCCCATATGAGGGTGTTGAACAGGTTGGGGAAGTTAATTATAAAGTGAGACAACCCAATAGGAGAAAGCCTGAGCAAATCTATCATATAAATTTACTAAAACCCTGGAAGGATAGAGAGGTCTTATCTACTTCAATTGTCACTAATTGGACTGGTAGTGAACTTGAAGTAAACATACCAGACGCACTATCCCCCCACCAGAAACAGGAAGTAAGGGGCTTTATTGGTAGAAACAAGGATGTATTTTCTGTAGTTCCAGGCAGGACTGACGTTATCAAGCATGATATTGTTACAGAACCAGGGGTGAAGATAAGTCTTAAACCATACAGAATTCCAGAAGCACAGAAAGAGGCTGTATCTGCTGAAATTAAGAAAATGTTAGATCTTGATATTATTGAGGAATCACAAAGCGAGTGGAACAGCCCTATAGTATTGGTGCCAAAACCTGACGGCTCGTTAAGATTTTGTAATGACTTTCGTAAATTAAATAGTGTGTCCAAGTTTGATGCTTATCCAATGCCTAGGGTTGATGAACTAATAGAGAGACTGGGTAAGGCTCGGTACCTGATGACTTTGGACCTGACGAAGAGTTATTGGCAAGTACCTCTTACAGACATAGCAAAAGAAAAGACAGCTTTTTCGACATCAGGGGGATTATTCCAATACAAGGTGCTACCATTTGGGTTACATGGGGCCCCTGCCACTTTTCAAAGACTAATTGATAGGATTTTGAAGCCTCACAGCCGTTGGACTCTATCCACCTAGCTGGTTTAACTGCTAACCCATCTAACTGTACTATAGGTTTGGAAGAGGCAAAATATATGGGTTATTCGATTGGGAGAGGGCTAGTTAAGCCCCAAACAGCAAAAGTGAAGGCCATACAAAATTGGCCATGCCCCCTCACTAAAAAGCGAGTCAGGACTTTCTTAGGACTTATTGGGAATTACAGGCAATTTATTCCTGATTTTGCTACATTAGAAGCTCCTTTAACGGATCTCACAAAAGGAAAAGCCCCACTAGTGGTGAAGTGGTCATTAGAGGCAGAAAAATTGTTTGTAAATTTGAAAGAGGCTCTGTGCACCCAACCAGTTCTGGTAACCCTTGATTTCACTAAAGAGTTTATTGTCCAAACCGATGCATCAGAGATTGGGTTAGGGGCGGTTCTGTCTCAGGAAATTCAGGGTGAAGAACACCCAGTGTTTTATTTAAGTAGGAAGCTGACTCCCGCTGAGAAAAAATATTCAATAGTGGAAAAAGAATGCCTTGCCATAAAATGGGCCTTAGACTCACTAAAATATTATCTGCTAGGTAGAAAATTTAGGTTGGTCACAGACCATGCTCCCTTAACCTGGATGAGTCAAAACAAAGATGATAATAATGCCAGGGTGACAAGGTGGTTCCTCAGTTTACAACCATTTCATTTTACAGTTGAACATAGGCCGGGTTCTTAACATGTAAATGCTGACAGTTTGTCACGAGAAAATGTGTTTTCTGTGGTCGCTCACCCCACTAGGTCTGAGCTGGGGGGGAGGATATGTGATCGAGTGTTGGGGATGGTGGTCAGGGGTGTATATCTGGCACCCAGACTTTTGCACAGCCACTATCCTGACACGTGGGTAAGCACATGCAGCCCCAGGGAAAGTTAAGTTTAAATGTAGGTTTTTTTTCTCTGTTGTTATTTGGGTCCCTGGGGTGGAGTATTAGAGCAGGGTGGGCCGATTCTCCACCCACTGTCAGAGTGGTTGTGCATGGGTCCAGCCCAGGTTTTCTAAGGAGTTCTGGCTCACTGCCTAAAAAGGTCATTAGCCTCACCTGTAGGGGCTGTGAGCAGCTATATAACTGCAGTTAAAGCAAGGTTTTGCTGTTTATTGTATCCTGTTACTTCTTAACAACAGAAAATAAACAGGCCAGAGGCCTTTTTGAAACTGGACTTTGTCTTGACCTGGTTTTCTTACCCTAGAGGGCTGTGCAGTTGCCAAAAGATCCTGGACAAACACACACAGGAAAGTAAGTTTGTCACAATGTCTTATGTGTGTGCCTGTGTGTATGTTTGTATGTATGTGTCATGTGTGTGCATGTGTCCCTGTCTGTTTGTATGCATGTGTGTGTCTTTTTTCCATCAAGAAAGATGCATTAGTGTGTCTTGTAGGTGTGCCTGTCTGTTATAGTGGGCTATAGTAAGTGGGCTACCTAGCTCAGCCTTTCTACTGGGCATTGCTATAAGTAAGGTTAAAAATAGAAAAAAGGGGAAAAAAATGTTGGGAGGGGAATTGAGGAGGAAGAGAAGGGGAGCTGATGCACAGATGAGAAATCATATTATGCGCAAACAGAGAAGTCGTCTGAATATCACCGAAAGAGGAGACCTTCGTCTGTTCCATATGAAAATCGAACCAGATATCAAATATTTAGTCTCGCAGCATCAACCTCAAGGATCTCATTAATCACTAGTAAAGGTCATTTCAATTTAGTTTATGGTTTTCTCATTAAACTTTATAAATTGAAAAACATTATAAACATGCATTAAGTAGAAATAAAAAGATAAATGTACGTACATTTTTTTTTTTTTTTTAAACGCCCTCATTTCTCAAAAATATTCTGCACTTGCGTGAAAACTGGTGGGCCGTAAGGAAATTTTTCCATCAAGAAAGATGCATTAGTGTACGGTAGGAAGAAAAAGGTTGACTACCACTGGTCAACATATCACAGCAATGATATTGTCAGTGAAAGTGTTTTTTATTTTTTTTCCACACAAACTGCACTTTCACTGATGATATCATTGTTGTGATACATTTTACTGTTTTGAAACACTAATATTTGTGTTCAGCGAAGTCTCTCGAGTATAACAGTACCCCCCATGTACAAGTTTTATAGTGTTTTTAAAAGTTAAAGGGTCGAATATAAGGTTTTATTTATTTATTTTTTAAATTTGCCAGATTGGCTATGTTGTCTTCAAGAGCGTATGGTAGCCAAGGGATGAGAATTACCCCCATGATGGCATACCATTTGCAAAAGAAGACAATCCAAGATATTGCAAATGGGTATGTTCAGTATTTTTTAGTAGCCACTTTAGTAGTCACAAACATTGGCCAAATTTAGCGTTCATAATTGTTTTTTGCATTTTTAACACACAAACAGATATAAAAGCTAACTTTGGCCAGTGTTTGTTACTAAGTGGCTACTAAAAAAGACTGGACATACTCCATATTGAATACCCTTGGTAGTCTACTTTAAAAAAATATGTACATGTGAGGTGTGATTCAAAGATTTATGACACATAACAGTGTTACAATGTCACTATTGATACATTTTAAAAATATATATTTTGAAACAGTGATGTCCTACTTATAGCCCTATAACGTCATTGCGAACCTTTTTGAGCCCCCGTGCCCAAACCGCAATACATGCCAACTTTTTTTTCCTTAAAGTGCCAACACTGCAATTAAACCTCAATACTGAGGTTTAAGTTTAGAAAAAATAACTCATATTGTTGTCCGAACTAATTCACATTTTTTGTTTTAAAAGAACACAGAGTTCAATGATACAAATTTTAAATAATGATATAAATAGATAAAATTAAGCTTATATTTATTAGTTTCTCCAACAAATGCAATACATACACAAAGTCTACTGAATACACATGCAGACAGACTGCTAAGTACACACACATAGACTGCTGAGTACACACACATAGACTGCTGAGTACACACACATAGACTGCTGAGTGTGCACACAGACTGCTGAATACGTGCACACAGACTGCTGAATACGTGCACACAGACTGCTGAATACGTGCACACAGACTGCTGAATACGTGCACACAGACTGCTGAATACGTGCACACAGACTGCTGAATACGTGCACACAGACTGCTGAATACGTGCACACAGACTGCTGAATACGTGCACACAGGCTGCTGAATACGTGCACACAGGCTGCTGAATACGCGCACACAGGCTGCTGAATACGCGCACACAGGCTGCTGAATACGCGCACACAGGCTGCTGAATACGCGCACACAGGCTGCTGAATACGCGATTCCGGCCCAAAACATGACTTCACTACAGACTTTATATATATATATATATATATATATATATATATATATATGACTTCACTATATATATATATATACACACACACACACACACATATATATATATATATATAAAAAATACAAAATATATATATCCATATACAAAATTACATAAATAATTTCATAAATGCGTGCGTATTTATGTAATATTTATGTCATATTTTTACATAATTAAGTTTATTGATTGCAATTTGAGGGACCTGCCTTACAACCCAGGCCGAAAGTCAAGAGAATTTAATTTGCTAGCACTGTATTTAACCCTGTAACTTTCCATGACACCCTAAAACATGTACATGGGTGTAGCGGAGGTACAATAATGAAACCAATCTCTCAACTGGTAGTCGGTAGAGCATAAAGGAAAGCACAGTTCAGCAGTATAATCCCAATTCCCCCAGTAACTGGACGATACACAGTTCTGTAAGTCAACTGTTTAATGGGAGCCACAGATGACCTTTTATGTGTGTCCACATGCAAGGGGTTTACTGTAACACATTCCAGGGGCATTCCCTACTGGACCTGAGAGGGGAAAGTGACAAAGTACATAACATAATTACATTACCTCTCAGGTCCAGGACATGTACAATAATAAACCCCCCAAAGCACCCCTTTAACAATAAGGTACCCCCTCAAGTATTATAACCCCGGGTAGCCAGGATCTGAATGCCCAACATATCCAGAAAGCACTCAGATCCCACGAATGCAGCCAAAACGCCACCGGGGTATAGTTTAGACCGACCACACATGAGACGCCTGCACAAAAGAGTTTCATTAATTCAGGCAGAGCGCTTAGTCTCATTCGGGAGTACAAAAAACATTAAAATAATGAATGTAACAGTTCGTATATCAGTTGGTTGTGTGCCTCTGGTTTGTGAGTTTGCTCCCAACGAATGCTGCTCTTCTAAGGTTAATGGAACCAAACACAAGTAGAGGTGGAAGTCCCAGTGGTGTTCATACCGTCAAGTGTCTGATTATAGTTCCATGCACTCGACAACCAAACACTGCTGTACGTTTTTGCGGCTAAAGATAGCCGCCACATGTTCGGTCATACTAACGATGGTCATCGAGCCGACCGCTGAGAACTTTTCAGTTTCTAAGTGTGAAGGAGGTTAATATGGTCAATTGACAGCACACAACTCCGCTGTTTGGTCTAACTGTTTGGGAGTTTGTTCGGTATACGAACAATACAGTTATAACCCATTCGGAGGACCCCAATTGCCAAACCAGATGATTTAAAAGAAAGGCACATAATCCAAATAGGTGGCTGGATCCACCACAATGGGGGGTACTGTTTTACTTGGGAGACTTCGCTGAACACAAATTTTAGTGTTTCAAAACAGTCAAACACATGGGTCGTCAACCTGGTCCCTACCGCCCACTAGTGGCAGTTTCAGGATTCCAGGTGGGTGGTAGGGATTTCCTCATTTGGAGAGATTGGGTGGGTGGGCAGGTGCCGCCATCACCATTTGCGGCCCCTTCCCCGGGCGGCAAACTGCCGGGGTTGCCGTTCAAGGGGTCCATCGGGTGGCCCATGCCGTCAGGGCCACCCGATGGACATGGATTGTAAGGGGGACCGGTCAGCGCTGGGCACTTTAACAGCGCGACAGGGCCCCCTGTGATTACATCATCACAGGGCTGGGAGGAAGTGACTGCACGTCACTCCTCCCAGCTCTCAGAGCCCGCGCGGAAGGAAGACTAGGGAGTCAGAGTGGGACCCCAGGGAAAGTCACCCTCCTGCACCTTAAAGGTAGGAAACAGGAGGGTGACTTAAATATAATATGTGTGTTTGTTTGTGTGTGTGTGTCTTTGTATGTATGTCGTGTGTGTGTGTGTGTGTGTGTGTGTGCGTCTTGTCTTTGTATGTATGTGTTGTGTGTGTCTTGTCTTTGTATGTATGTGTTGTGTGTCTATGTGTCTTTGTATGTATGTGTGTCTTATGTATGTATGTTGTGACAGCATGTTGGGGATGGTGGTCAGGGGTGTATATCTGGCACCCAGACTTTTGCACAGCCACTATCCTGACATGTGGGTAAGCACATGCAGCCCCAAGGAAAGTTAAGTTTAAATGTAGTTTTTTTTTATCTGTTGTTATTTGGGTCGCTGGGGTGGAGTATTCGGAAGAGCAGGGTGGGCCGATTCTCCACCCACTGTCAGAGTGGTTGTGCATGAGTCCAGCCCAGGTTTTCTAAGGAGTTCTGGCTCACTGCCTAACGAGGTCATTAGCCTCACCTGTAGGGGCTGTGAGCAGCTATATAACTGCAGTTAAAGCAGGGTGGAGAGAGGGAAGTGTTTTGAGGAGAAAGAAGGTTTTGTGGAGAAAGAAGGTTTTGTGGAGAAAGAAGGTTTTGCGGAGAAAGAAGGTTTTGCGGAGAAAGAAGGTTTTGCGGAGAAAGAAGGTTTTGCGGAGAAAGAAGGTTTTGCTGTTTATTGTATCCTGTTACTTCTTAACGACAGAAAATAAACAGGCCAGAGGCCTTCTTGAAACTGGACTTACCCTAGAGGGCTGTGCAGTTGCCAAAAGATCCTGGACAAACACACACAGGAAAGTAAGTGTCATATATGGTGGAGAATGCGGGCACTGCACTGAAGAAGCCTGTGGGTATTAAATGGAAGTCAAACAAGCCTGGAGGAATATGGATGAAGTTGTGAAAGTTTTGTTGCAAACTACAGCGGCACAGCAAAAGGCTACAGCCGTACAGCAGGAGGCCACAGCCACACAACAGGAGGAAAATATTACAGCCCTACAACAACTGGTAATTACGCAAACGGCCAACACAGATGCTATGATCCAGCAGGTTATGGCTGCCCAAGCTGAGGCAAACCGCCTGCTCAGGGAGGAAACAACATCAGGCCACCAGTATGATACAGAAGGAGATACAGGCTTTGACCAAGGGACTGACCAGAGTCTCGGATAGGACGCAGTCAGAGGTTAAAATGATCAGAGCCAGCCATTACCTGCAGAAGATGACACCTGCAGATGATGTTGAAGCATACCTGCTAGCTTTTGAGAGGACAGCTGAGAGAGAAGAGTGGCTGGTAAGTGAGTGGGCAAGCATACTGGCACCTTTTCTTATTGGAGAACCCCAGAAGGCTTCCTATGACCTGGAACCTGCACAGGCAGGGGTCTACTCCAGACTGAAGGCTGAGATCCTTGCATGACTTGGTGTGACTATGGCAGTTCGTGCCCAAAGATTTCAGGCCTGGACTTTCAACCAAGAGAAACCTATCCGCTCCCAGATGTTTGACCTGATACATCTTGCTAGAAAGTGGTTACAACCAGAAATAAATACGGCAAGCCACATCATGGAGCTTCTTGTGATGGACAGATTCCTGCGGGGCTTGCCTGCTTTACTGTGTTGATGGGTCAGTCAGAGTGATCCACAATCAGCCAATGAGCTAATTGGTTTGGTGGAAAATTATGTTGCTGCGGATGACAGACAGTGGCTTAGCAACGCAAAGTCTATGCAGAGAGTTAAGACTCCAGCTGCTGAAAGACCTGGTAAGATTTTTCAAGGTTTCAGAGACACAGAGGAACAAGAGACATATTCTCAGAGACCCCATATGCCTTTGCCTAGAAATGTTAATCCTGGAAAAGGGTCTAGGTGGGGGACAGTTGATAATATTAAATGTTTCCGGTGTAATGAACCTGGACATAAAGCTAGAGACTGTCCCTTGATTAATGAACCTATGCAATGCAATGCAATAGGATTACTCAGGATGTACAATTGTCTTGTTTGCTGAATTATATGGAATCTGCTGTTGCCAACTGTAGTCACAATCCGCAGATATGTTCCATAAGGGTGAATGGCAAAGAGGTTAGAGCTCTATTAGACTCTGGAAGTATGGCGACATTGATAACAAAAGGCCTTGTACCTGAATGCGATATTGATGCATTTCAGAAAATTGGTACAATTTGTGTTCATGGTGACAAACGTGAATATCCTACAGTTTTGCTAAAATTTGAAAGCCTTTTTGCTACTGTTAATCATAGAGTGGGGGTGGTGGATAGATTGGCTTATGATGTGGTGTTGGGAAGGGATTTCCCCCAATTTTTAGACTTGTGGGGGTATCCAGGAAAAATAGCTCATGATTGTATAGCAAATGATGATGATTCTGGAAATGTGCTCCCTTTTTCTGACATAGAATGGGAAGGACTAGGCATAAGACCAGAGAAGGCTGAAGCCTCAAGTCAAAGGCCAGTTTTAGTAGGAGATGACCCGGGCCACGATAGTCAGGAATCCTATAACGATCAGGATCAAGGCATTAACTTCCCTGAATTAGAAGTCAGTCCTGTTAACTTCAGGAAAGCACAATGGGAAGACCCCACTCTTGCAGAGGCCTCTAAAAATATCCAGGTTTCTACTGATGATCCAGTACAACTAGATAGAGCCCCTTCTTTTCCTTACTTTGAGTTACAGAATGATTTGATATATAGAGTAGAGAAAAATGGGATGGATGTTGTAAAGCAACTACTTGTTCCTAAGCCCTTCAGACATACAGTCCTAAATCTTGCACACAGCCATATACTGGGGGGACATTTAGGCATAGAAAAGACAAAAGAAAGAGTCTTACAGAGGTTTTATTGGCCTGGGGTATTTGCTTCCATTGCAAATTATTGTTCCTCTTGTCCTGAATGCCAAAATACCGCCCCTTTTAAGGCATACCGCAGTCCTCTGGTACCATTGCCTATAATAGAAATACCTTTTGAGAGGATTGCAATGGACTTGGTAGGTCCTCTGGTAAAGTCTGCAAGGGGGTATCAGTATATATTGGTGATTTTGGATTATGCTACCAAGTACCCAGAAGCAGTACCCCTACGTAACACGTCTGCAAAGACAATAGCGAGAGAACTCATGCTCATGTTTAGCTGGGTGGGCATACCAAAAGAAATGTTGACAGATCAGGGTACACCGTTTATGTCTAAAGTTACAAAGGAGTTATGTAAACTACTTCAAATTAAACATCTTAGGACCTCTGTTTATCATCCCCAGACAGACGGACTGGTAGAATGGTTTAACAAGACCTTAAAAAGTATGTTAGGAAAGTAATTGACAAGGATGGTAAGAATTGGGATTGCTTACTACCCTATCTAATGTTCTCCATAAGGGAGGTGCCACAAGCGTCTACGGGCTTCTCTCCTTTTGAGCTTCTATATGCCCATCATCCCAGAGGTCTGCAAGATATAGCAAAAGAAACCTGGGAACAGAAGTCCAATCCGTACCGTAGTGTAATTGAGCACATAGGTCAAATGCAAGATAGGATGGCGGCTGTCATGCCAATAGTTAAAGAACATATGCAGAAAGCCCAAGAGGCCCAGAATAACAGTTATAATAAAAATGCCAGACAGAGAGTTTTTCACCCTGGAGACAGGGTACTTGTTTTGGTCCCTACAGTAGAAAACAAATTTCTAGCATCTTGGCATGGCCCATATGAGGGTGTTGAACAGGTTGGGGAAGTTAATTATAAAGTGAGACAACCCAATAGGAGAAAGCCTGAGCAAATCTATCATATAAATTTACTAAAACCCTGGAAGGATAGAGAGGTCTTATCTACTTCAATTGTCACTAATTGGACTGGTAGTGAACTTGAAGTAAACATACCAGACGCACTATCCCCCCACCAGAAACAGGAAGTAAGGGGCTTTATTGGTAGAAACAAGGATGTATTTTCTGTAGTTCCAGGCAGGACTGACGTTATCAAGCATGATATTGTTACAGAACCAGGGGTGAAGATAAGTCTTAAACCATACAGAATTCCAGAAGCACAGAAAGAGGCTGTATCTGCTGAAATTAAGAAAATGTTAGATCTTGATATTATTGAGGAATCACAAAGCGAGTGGAACAGCCCTATAGTATTGGTGCCAAAACCTGACGGCTCGTTAAGATTTTGTAATGACTTTCGTAAATTAAATAGTGTGTCCAAGTTTGATGCTTATCCAATGCCTAGGGTTGATGAACTAATAGAGAGACTGGGTAAGGCTCGGTACCTGATGACTTTGGACCTGACGAAGAGTTATTGGCAAGTACCTCTTACAGACATAGCAAAAGAAAAGACAGCTTTTTCGACATCAGGGGGATTATTCCAATACAAGGTGCTACCATTTGGGTTACATGGGGCCCCTGCCACTTTTCAAAGACTAATTGATAGGATTTTGAAGCCTCACAGCCGTTGGACTCTATCCACCTAGCTGGTTTAACTGCTAACCCATCTAACTGTACTATAGGTTTGGAAGAGGCAAAATATATGGGTTATTCGATTGGGAGAGGGCTAGTTAAGCCCCAAACAGCAAAAGTGAAGGCCATACAAAATTGGCCATGCCCCCTCACTAAAAAGCGAGTCAGGACTTTCTTAGGACTTATTGGGAATTACAGGCAATTTATTCCTGATTTTGCTACATTAGAAGCTCCTTTAACGGATCTCACAAAAGGAAAAGCCCCACTAGTGGTGAAGTGGTCATTAGAGGCAGAAAAATTGTTTGTAAATTTGAAAGAGGCTCTGTGCACCCAACCAGTTCTGGTAACCCTTGATTTCACTAAAGAGTTTATTGTCCAAACCGATGCATCAGAGATTGGGTTAGGGGCGGTTCTGTCTCAGGAAATTCAGGGTGAAGAACACCCAGTGTTTTATTTAAGTAGGAAGCTGACTCCCGCTGAGAAAAAATATTCAATAGTGGAAAAAGAATGCCTTGCCATAAAATGGGCCTTAGACTCACTAAAATATTATCTGCTAGGTAGAAAATTTAGGTTGGTCACAGACCATGCTCCCTTAACCTGGATGAGTCAAAACAAAGATGATAATAATGCCAGGGTGACAAGGTGGTTCCTCAGTTTACAACCATTTCATTTTACAGTTGAACATAGGCCGGGTTCTTAACATGTAAATGCTGACAGTTTGTCACGAGAAAATGTGTTTTCTGTGGTCGCTCACCCCACTAGGTCTGAGCTGGGGGGGAGGATATGTGATCGAGTGTTGGGGATGGTGGTCAGGGGTGTATATCTGGCACCCAGACTTTTGCACAGCCACTATCCTGACACGTGGGTAAGCACATGCAGCCCCAGGGAAAGTTAAGTTTAAATGTAGGTTTTTTTTCTCTGTTGTTATTTGGGTCCCTGGGGTGGAGTATTAGAGCAGGGTGGGCCGATTCTCCACCCACTGTCAGAGTGGTTGTGCATGGGTCCAGCCCAGGTTTTCTAAGGAGTTCTGGCTCACTGCCTAAAAAGGTCATTAGCCTCACCTGTAGGGGCTGTGAGCAGCTATATAACTGCAGTTAAAGCAAGGTTTTGCTGTTTATTGTATCCTGTTACTTCTTAACAACAGAAAATAAACAGGCCAGAGGCCTTTTTGAAACTGGACTTTGTCTTGACCTGGTTTTCTTACCCTAGAGGGCTGTGCAGTTGCCAAAAGATCCTGGACAAACACACACAGGAAAGTAAGTTTGTCACAATGTCTTATGTGTGTGCCTGTGTGTATGTTTGTATGTATGTGTCATGTGTGTGCATGTGTCCCTGTCTGTTTGTATGCATGTGTGTGTCTTTTTTCCATCAAGAAAGATGCATTAGTGTGTCTTGTAGGTGTGCCTGTCTGTTATAGTGGGCTATAGTAAGTGGGCTACCTAGCTCAGCCTTTCTACTGGGCATTGCTATAAGTAAGGTTAAAAATAGAAAAAAGGGGAAAAAAATGTTGGGAGGGGAATTGAGGAGGAAGAGAAGGGGAGCTGATGCACAGATGAGAAATCATATTATGCGCAAACAGAGAAGTCGTCTGAATATCACCGAAAGAGGAGACCTTCGTCTGTTCCATATGAAAATCGAACCAGATATCAAATATTTAGTCTCGCAGCATCAACCTCAAGGATCTCATTAATCACTAGTAAAGGTCATTTCAATTTAGTTTATGGTTTTCTCATTAAACTTTATAAATTGAAAAACATTATAAACATGCATTAAGTAGAAATAAAAAGATAAATGTACGTACATTTTTTTTTTTTTTTTAAACGCCCTCATTTCTCAAAAATATTCTGCACTTGCGTGAAAACTGGTGGGCCGTAAGGAAATTTTTCCATCAAGAAAGATGCATTAGTGTACGGTAGGAAGAAAAAGGTTGACTACCACTGGTCAACATATCACAGCAATGATATTGTCAGTGAAAGTGTTTTTTATTTTTTTTCCACACAAACTGCACTTTCACTGATGATATCATTGTTGTGATACATTTTACTGTTTTGAAACACTAATATTTGTGTTCAGCGAAGTCTCTCGAGTATAACAGTACCCCCCATGTACAAGTTTTATAGTGTTTTTAAAAGTTAAAGGGTCGAATATAAGGTTTTATTTATTTATTTTTTAAATTTGCCAGATTGGCTATGTTGTCTTCAAGAGCGTATGGTAGCCAAGGGATGAGAATTACCCCCATGATGGCATACCATTTGCAAAAGAAGACAATCCAAGATATTGCAAATGGGTATGTTCAGTATTTTTTAGTAGCCACTTTAGTAGTCACAAACATTGGCCAAATTTAGCGTTCATAATTGTTTTTTGCATTTTTAACACACAAACAGATATAAAAGCTAACTTTGGCCAGTGTTTGTTACTAAGTGGCTACTAAAAAAGACTGGACATACTCCATATTGAATACCCTTGGTAGTCTACTTTAAAAAAATATGTACATGTGAGGTGTGATTCAAAGATTTATGACACATAACAGTGTTACAATGTCACTATTGATACATTTTAAAAATATATATTTTGAAACAGTGATGTCCTACTTATAGCCCTATAACGTCATTGCGAACCTTTTTGAGCCCCCGTGCCCAAACCGCAATACATGCCAACTTTTTTTTCCTTAAAGTGCCAACACTGCAATTAAACCTCAATACTGAGGTTTAAGTTTAGAAAAAATAACTCATATTGTTGTCCGAACTAATTCACATTTTTTGTTTTAAAAGAACACAGAGTTCAATGATACAAATTTTAAATAATGATATAAATAGATAAAATTAAGCTTATATTTATTAGTTTCTCCAACAAATGCAATACATACACAAAGTCTACTGAATACACATGCAGACAGACTGCTAAGTACACACACATAGACTGCTGAGTACACACACATAGACTGCTGAGTACACACACATAGACTGCTGAGTACACACACATAGACTGCTGAGTGTGCACACAGACTGCTGAATACGTGCACACAGACTGCTGAATACGTGCACACAGACTGCTGAATACGTGCACACAGACTGCTGAATACGTGCACACAGACTGCTGAATACGTGCACACAGACTGCTGAATACGTGCACACAGACTGCTGAATACGTGCACACAGACTGCTGAATACGTGCACACAGGCTGCTGAATACGCGCACACAGGCTGCTGAATACGCGCACACAGGCTGCTGAATACGCGCACACAGGCTGCTGAATACGCGCACACAGGCTGCTGAATACGCGCACACAGGCTGCTGAATACGCGCACACAGGCTGCTGAATACGCGCACACAGGCTGCTGAATACGCGCACACAGGCTGCTGAATACGCGCACACAGGCTGCTGAATACGCGCACACAGGCTGCTGAATACGCGCACACAGGCTGCTGAATACGCGCACACAGACTGCTGAATACGCGCACACACACTGCTGAATACGCGCACACACACACTGCTGAATACGCGCACACACACACTGCTGAATACGCGCACACACACACTGGTGAATACGCGCACACACACACTGCTGAATACGCGCACACACACACTGCTGAATACGCGCACACACACACTGCTGAATACGCGCACACACACACTGCTGAATATGCGGACACAGACTGCTGAATACACACACATACTGCATTGAGGGGTGTAGTGTATGTGTTTGTGTGGGGTGCTGTGTGTGTGTGAGGGTTGCTGTGTGTGTGTATGAGGGGTGGTGTGTGTGTATGAGGGGTGGTGTGTGTGTGAGTGTGTGAGGGGTGCTGTGTGTGTGCATGAGGGGTGCTATGCTGTGTGTGAGAGAGGGGTGCTATGGGTAGGGGTGCTGGGCGGGGGTAAGGGTGCTGTGCTGTGGGGGTAGGGGTGCTGTGTGTTGTGGGGGGTAGGGCTGCTGTGTGTGGGGGGTAGGGGTGGGAGGGATGCTGGGTGTAGGGGAGGGAAGGGAAGCTGGGTGTAGGGGAGGGGAGGGATGCTGGGTGTAGGGGAGGGGAGGGATGCTGGGGGTGTGTGGGGGTAGGGATGCTGTAGGGGGGGTGGGGGTACTGTGTGTGGGTGCCACAGGTTAGCCATCACTGCCCTATAACTTGTAAAAAAAAAAAAAAAAAGCTTAGAACATGTTAACATTGGGTATTTCTAAACTCAGGACAAAATTTAGATACTGTTTACCATGGGTGTTTATGGCAGTTGTAGATTTTGGGGGTCAAAGTTAGAAAGTGATTTATTTTTTTAAAAAAAATATTCATATTTTATACATTTTTTTTATAGTAAATTATATGATATGATAATTGGAAGGCGTAGCCTGAAGTTGTGGGAGGGGTTACCCGGCTATTTAAACTCAGGCCCCCTACACCACAGGGCTGATGCTGCCTGGTTCATGACTACTTCCGGTCAGGGCCGGATTAAGAGCACAGTGGGCCTGGTGCTGACAGTTATGATGGGCCTAATTACAGAATCTTATCGACCAAAAACACTAAAACAGTCATACCTCTCTAGCGTCATGTATTTGATGGAGATGGTGCTGAAGGGAAACTCATAGGATGCAGCAATAAGAATACACATACTCTATGCTAATCTCTCTCTAATTCATGCTTTCATCAGGTTTTAACATAATAGGGTCAGAAATACATGATTGTGTTCCTGACCCTATAGTGCTCCTTTAAGCAAGAGCATGTGAAGAGTAGTTAAGGTTGCCACCTTTCTTGGAAAAAAATACCAGCCTTAATCATTTGTATAATTAATTAGTTATGCGTGGCATCACATGATGTAAATTACAAGGAGTGACATCAGAGAAAATTCTGTAAAATCACCAACAAACTACTCACAGTTTGATTCTGCTGTATAGATGGATTGCTCCCAGTGTCTCCCTGTCTCCCAGTGTCTCAGTCTCGCAAGTCACCCAGTGTCTCAGTGTCCCTATGTATCACAGTGTCAGTGTCCCCATGTCGCCCAGTCCCCTAGTCTCCCAGTGTCCCAATGTCTCAGTGTGTGAGACACTGAGAGACATGGGGACACAGAGACATGGGGACACAGAGACATGGGGACACAGAGACATGGGGACACAGAGACATGGGGACACTGGGAACATAGACACTGGGAACATAGACACTGGGAACACAGACACTGGGAGACATGGGGACACTAAGACACTAGGGACACAGAGACATGGGAACAGACACTGGGAGACAAGGGGACACTGGCTGGGAGACATGGGGACAGTTGTGGACATAGACATGGGGACACTGGGACATATAGGGACACTAGGCACACTGAGAGACATGTGACACGGACACTGGTATACTTGGGTACACTGAGACACTAGGGACACTGGCTGGGGGACATGGGGACACTGGGACATAGTGTCTCCGTGTCTCAGTGTCTCCAATGTCCCTATGTCTCACAGCGTCCCCATGTGTCTCAGCATTCCCATGTATCTCAGTGTCCCCATGTTTTCCAGTGTCCCCAAGTGTCTCAGTGTTCCCAGGTCTCCCAGTGTCTGTGTGCCCATGTGTCATAGTGTCTGTGTCCCCTAGTGTCTCAGTGTCCCCATATGTCCCCTAGTGTCTCAGTGTCTCCATGTGTCCCTGCTGCCCTTCCCCCATCCCTCACTTACCTGAGCTGTAGAGCTGCTGTCTGGACTCTGTGCTGTGTAACTGCTCCCCCATGGATCAGTGAGTAGTAGAGAGAGGCTGTAACTTCCTGTCCCTGCCTCTCTCCACACACAGTGACCCCTACTGTCCGGTGCTGGTATTGCAGAGTAATTTCCATTTATTCTGCAAAAAATACCTGCATTTGTATTGCCAGTATTACTGCAATACCGGCACGGCCAGACAGCCTCAAATACCGGCTGTGCCAGTAAAATACCAGTCAGGTGGCAAACCTAAGAGTAGTGTGTAAAAAAAAAAAAAAAAAAAAAAAAAAAACATTTTTTTTTTTTTTAAAATGGGCCTATTCCATGGGCCTGGGCCTGGAGCTGCAGCTCCATCAGCCCCTATGTTAATCCGGCCCTGCTTCCGGTTCAAAGGTCATCAACACAGACTGCCTAAAACTCCAAACAAGCTGGTCTGGGCCTACTGTGGCTCCCATGCCGATCGGACCAAGTTTTTCCCTGCTCCAACAACTCCCATCCTGCTGTTCCAGCCACATGCGGTCAGAGACTCCCACGCTGATTGGTCCAAGTTCTCCCTGCTCCAACAACTCCCATCACGCTGTTCCAGCCGCATGCGGTCAGAGACCCCCAGGACGATCGGACCAAGTTCTCTCTGCTCCAACAACTCCCATCATGCTGTTCCAGCCACATGCAGTAAGAGACTCCCACGATGATTGGACCAAGTTCTCCCTGGTCCAACAACTCCCATCACGCTGTTCCAGCCACATGCGGTCAAAGTCTCCCAAGCCGATTGGACAAGTTCTCCCTGCTCCAACAACTCCCATCACGCTGTTCCAGCCACATGTGGTCAGACTCCCACGCCGATCGGACCAAGTTCTCCCAGCTCCAACAACTCCCATCATGCTGTTCCAGCCACGTGCGGTCAGACTCCCACGCCGATCGGACCAAGTTCTCCCAGCTCCAACAACTCCCATCACGCTGTTCCAGCCACATGCGGTCATTGACTCCCACGCTAATCGGACCAAGTTTTCCCTGCTCCAACAACTCCCATCACGCTGTTCCAGCCACACGCAGTCAGACTACTCACCTCCTCTCCAGAACTGGCTGTTCGTTCCCGCTGGCTCTATGAGACCCCTTACCGGTTTATCTGGCCTTTTCCTGGACCAAACCTCCGTGTCCACCAAGTCTGGGTACTTTCTAGCCACATAGCTGACCTCTCGTTTGTTTCCTGTACCAGTCAAATCCACGAACCGTGAGTCTGCCTGTACGGGCCAAATCCATGAACACACAATTGTTCACACGTTTACGTTTTTACATACCGTATATTCTGGACTTTTTCCCGTTCAGGACTTAAGTCAGTTCACCTACTCCTGCCTGCTCTTTGTTCCATTCCTATTCGCTAGTTTCTTTTCGTCAAATTTCTACCGAACTAGTCTCCAGTCTATCTCAATTACATGCTTCCATCTTCCATTCCATGCTTCCATCAACGGCCACCACAATCATAGTACCAATTCGTTAGTTTTACACTGTTCCCTGATACATGAAATGTCCAGGTTCTTTAGCCTGCTACTAGTTATCCTTACATGCCCCCTGTAATTCTGTTATATTTGCTATGTTTCTTGTTATTATTTACGATTGTGCATGGATATTGTCAGTTTCCCATTACTAATTCAGCTCTGGTAAGCATTTAATATTCACTACATATATAGCATTACCATCATATATCGCATATGTCTTATTCTATCACTTATGGACCTGGTACTGTTCTGAGGCAGTCATCACGTTCACATTTGTTACCATGTGTTATGGCCCATCTGTATACTTGCTCCCACGATAGGTATATTACTTATTTGGAGGACGATCACCTATTCGCTAAACCTTTTTTGTAACACGCCACACTCCTATGTTCATAGGTATCGTCATGTTCCCTGGGACAAACCCTAGTGTACCAGGCTTTACCATACCATCATATGTTCCCTCTGACTCTACGTCAAAATAATCACGTATTATGCACTAAAGGTTATTTACTCATTGCTGCTATATTCTACTCAAGCAAGTTCATCATCCTAACCGACCCTTGTATCACTAAACCTACAGCAACTCCACTCTAACTGTTCTATGTTACATCAGCCAACGCTGGCACGCAATTCCTTTGCCAGGCCGTACACAGGCCCACGCCCGGGGATCCTTAATTCCCCACACATACACCCTCCTTCCCATGCTGGCACGACCATAATTAAATATTCTAAGTCCTACCGGGATAGCTCAAAACTGCCATCATAGCTTGGTATTCCATATCCCCCTATATGTATTTTAGCTTAAGAAGTCACAGGACCAATTAGCGGTCACTCATGACTCTGCCTATCCCCCATTATTGTCGCAGTATTGGTTAAACACTCCCCATGGTCTCTGGTAATGGCCTAGGATCCTCACCCTACTCACTTATAGGGATATTTGATTTATGTCCTATGAATCTTGTACCCATCATTGTAGGGTCAGGATTCTAACAACTATGTCCTCAGGTTACCTATTTATAGACCAGCCTCAAGAACAACCACCCCGATTATACAGGCGTATTTCGTTCACAGTAAGTCAAGCCCAATTCCAGTTCCAACTTGCCTCCCACCATCATTTCCCTGTAGGTTCTCCAATATCTCATTCCTCTGGCAAGGAAACCACATTCTACCCCAAGCAAGGTATGTTTACCCACCTCGCTACTACCCATTACCCGTCCCATTCTCGGATCTGCTATGTCAGCTATCGGCCTGGTACCCAGCTATGCCAGTAACTAGCCTCATCATTATCAGTTCCGTGAGGCCAACACCCATCTTCATCCGCATATGGAGGTACACGCCCCTCGGCCCAACACATAGCTAACGCCTCACATCAACCTCTCCAGGTTACGAGTTAGGGCCTCACCCAGCATGGCCTCTTATATTGACTCTTTTTACAGTCCCCAAGAGGCCAACATTCTTGCCACACCTTTCAGTGGCCCCTGCCCACTAGTCCAAATCACATGAAGTCAAACCGTTGATATCCACTCTACTTGCCTCCATACAAAACATCAACGATGGACTACAGAGACTGGAATCTCCACAGGCACTGATGCACATCCCAGCCACAGGACTCCCAAATCCCTCTCATGGTTATGTTATCCTTTCAAATCCCTCCCTTAGCACATTGGTTTACATTATTACTCCCTCATACTTTGTGTCCCTGACCATACGCAAAGACATCTGGAAAGGTTAATTTAGTCTCCTTACTGATTGCCTCCCACGATGTCTTAGAATACAAGTCTTACTACTACGATGATCTGTACGTCGTTCTATACACCAGAATCCCAGACTCAATCAGAAACTCACTATCCCAGAATTCATCCTAGCCTTCAGACTTTTGTGATGTAAGTGGCTCTACTTCTCCTCACCATAGAGAAGGTTTGCATCGACAACCTGGAGTTTTACCTCTAAGCACAGCCTTTCTGTCACTCAGTCGACTTCTACATCAAGGTTTCCACACACCAGTTCCACACAGGTCTGGTCACACTCCTGTCTGGTATTCACGAGTGTCAGAACCTTCTGTTTGCATTAATAGACCCCGCAACACAATCACGTTGCTTAAGAAGGTATTCAACCATATTAATTACCCACCCCTAGCCTCAACTCATTGATTTCCTCTAAGGAATTCTCCCAGCACTATGCCAAAGGGGTTGACCAGAGCTTGGGTGGGCAAGACAGACATTTCCTATCAGGGCCGGACTGGGAACAGAAAGCAGCCCTGGAAAAAAAAAATTTCAGCCCTCTAATTCATTGTGTCATATAGTATGCTTGTATTGTTTATATGTATGCACTTTGAAGAAGACTTTTGTCTTACCTGCAGCCCATCGCTCTAGATGATCCATGGGTGTTACAGTGCTATAACCACCACCCTCCAGGATGCTCCCTGTCCGTTGTGACTGCCTCTGCTTGGGGACAATTCTTTAAGCAGGGAAACACTCCATGCCAATATCAGCATATCGGCATCAGTGTGTCAATTGTGTAATTTCAGAAAATATATATATATTAAAAGAATGTCCCACATTAATAAATCACACTAGTTCAATGGCGCGCACACACACACACACACACACTGACTACAGAAAAGCTCACTGACACAAAAGAGCTCACTACAGACAAGCTCACCGATAAACACAAAAGCTCTCTGACACATGCACAAGCTCACTACAGACAAGCTTACTGCCGTACACAAATTCACTGACATTCACTCAAGCACACTAGAGACAAACTCAGTGACAAACACAACCTAACTACAGACAAGCTCACCACACACACAACCTCTCTGACCAACACAAGCTTGATAATGACAAACACAGAAGTGCTCTGACCCACACAAGCTTACTGACACACAGAAGCTCTCTGATACACACACAAGCACACTACAAGCTCACTGATACACAAGCACACTACAAGCTCACTGACAAACACACAAGCACACCACAAGCTCACTGATGCACACTACAAGCTCACTGATATACACAAGCACACTACAAGCTCACTGATACACACATGCACACCACAAGCTCACTGATGCACACTACAAGCTCACTGATACACACACACAAGCACACTACAAGCTCACAGATATACACACAAGCTCACTGACAAACACACAAGCTCACTGATACACACACAATCACACTACAAGCTCACTGATACACAAGCACACTACAAGCTCACTGACAAACACACAAGCACACCACAAGCTCACTGATGCACACTACAAGCTCACTGATATACACAAGCACACTACAAGCTCACGTATATACACACAAGCACACCACAAGCTCACTGACAAACACACAAGCTTACTGATACACAAGCACACTACAAGCACACCACAAGCTCACTGATGCACACTAGAAGCTCACTGATATACACAAGCACACTACAAGCTCACTGATACACACCACAAGCTCACTGATATATACACATGCACACCAGAAGCTCACTGAAGCACACCACAAGCTCACTAATACACACACAAGCACACCACAAGCTCACTGATGCACACTACAAGCTCACTGATTTACACAAGCACACCACAAGCTCACTGATGCACACTACAAGCTCACTAATATACACATGCACACTACAAGCTCACTGATACACACCACAAGCTCACTGACATACACAAGCATACCACAAGCTCACTGATACACACACAAGCACACCACAAGCTCACTGATGCACACTAGAAGCTCACTGATATACACAAGGACACTACAAGCTCACTGATGCACAC